>NW_010322482.1:144635-164891 GCF_000700745.2 Antrostomus carolinensis
AAAACTCCATCTTTTACCTCCCAATGCATCTCTCATGGCCATAAGCTATTGAGTAACATCAACATGCTATACGGATAGGGAAAATGTCCGTGAAAGTCTGTGTAACAGATAACACACCACCCCACAGAGCTCAGGCACTCCTGGGGCACTCATCTCCTGCTATTCATTTGCAGATGCCTGCAGGATCATCTTTTTCCATGAGCTGCCTGTAATTTGCTTCTGGATGCACGCTCCTTTTCTGCACACAAACGTATCAAGAAGATCTGTTTTGTCTGAGCAAATTTTCCTACCAGGAGCAGAACAAGGGGCGAGCAGGACTCTAGACAAGTGCAGAGTGTGATGGTGTCTAATCCATGCTGTGCATTGGCTGTGTCCTTTTTAAAAAGGGTGCCTTTCCTGAAACGATACAAGTAGGATATGAGTGGCAGATGTTTGGTGATTTTTAAACATGGATCGTTTCTGTGATGTGGTTTGCAGCGTAACCCCCAGATAAATGCACAGGTGAGGGGGGTGAAGAGCTGCAACACAAGGGCAGCCAGAGGCAAGAATTTTTTAATTAGCTTTTACACTGGAAAAAGTGTTTGTGTGGCCACACTTAGCTCAGGGGAATCCTTAACCCAGCCTTGCATAGCCTGAGCCTGCTTACTGCAAAAAGGAAAGGGAGTTAGTCAAACAGGAGAAATAAACATTGGGTCACAGCTAAAAGAACATAATTTTCTACCAAACTCTTTCTGTTTACCATATTAAATGATCAACACATTTGCACTGGATCAAACTGTGCAGAGGTAGCATTAAAAGGTCAGCTGTTAACCTGCAGAAGCAAAGAGATTCCACATCTCTCTCTTAAAGATGATACTCCATTCTGAATGGGTCCCCATGGTGCTCCTACGATAACATTAATGCTCTGAGTAGCCGTATAGCAGCTCTTATTTCCAGTGTGTGGAACCTCTTCATTAAGGCTCAAACTCCCACTGTGAAGATGGGAGCTGACTTTCTTATGGCATTTGAGCAACTGGGGAAACTGAGACACAAGGAGATAAAATTCAGTCAATTAAAAAAAAAAAATAAGTCTCAAATTCCTTATTTTCAACCTCTCGTTCCAATCTTCAGGCAGGTTTCCACATGGTAGACTTTGTGGGATTAAATACTCAAAAAAATAATGGGATTGAGAAACTTAAAGATCATGGATCTCTTCTAACAAAATTGTTCATGTGTATGGTCAGTAAATCTAAAGGAATTAAAATGAGAATGTCTTTTGATGCAGTGATTACTAAAAGGAATAGGAAAATCAGAGGCAAAGCAAAAGTAAAGTGTTTCTCATGTCTCATATTCACATAATATTGGCTGCCCTACCCTTAGGAGCAGCTAATAAAATAGGAGCTGTGTTATTACTTAGTCCATTTGGGACAGATAAGAACTAATCTCCCCCTGCAGGCTTGATCCTTAGAGCCTGGCAGGACCATGCATTTGTTTACATTCTAGTTCAAAAAAAAACAAAAAAGGATTGAAGGCCTTGTTTATCTTTAACTTCGACTAGCTTCGACTAGATGCACGAACATTCAGGTATTTTTCATTGAAGATCGAGCCTTCCAGTGAATCAAAGCCTTGTTACATCCCTGCAGCAGATGGGAGAGGTGAAAGCCTGGCCCCACCTGCCCAGCTTGCTAATGGTGCAGCTGAGCCCGAATACAGATGTTGCCACACTTACCTCTGTTTCACAGAGGAAGCTGGGAGTAGAAGGAGGTTTGAGATTTAGAGCATAGCTATACTCACAAGACTATGCAAATTACTTACTAATCTGGCTTCAAGCCTGTGCTTGGAGGTACAATATAGGTTAATTAAAGACACTAGAGAGTACAGGGAAGATGCACAGATTGGATGAAGCAACAGTGGCGTGGCAAAGACTGAGGAAAGAAGTCCCAAGTTGTTTCCTGGAGAGAAAATTGACACCACAAACCAGCTTTGTCTTTTTTTTTCAGAGAGGAAAAGCACAGCATCAAAGCACTGAGCAGAGCTGGTGCAAAAGTGGAAGGGTCACTGTTGATGGCGGTTATCTCCACAACTTCAGCAACATGGGAAAACTGGGACAAGTTTCTGTGTGTGCTTTCTCAAAAATCATGTCTCCCTATTCAGCCGTGCACAGCCTGTTAATGAGTCCCAGAGGGCAAAGAGTCTCATTCACCACAAATGATGTAGCGGGTTGTCTAGTCTCTTGACATATTGAAGGCATCATGAAGGCATGGGATGTGTTTCTGGAAGACAGGCTTCAGTCACACACTTTGTGTTTCTAGGGTCAGAACAGGAACAATCACTGGAAATTCGACAATGTATAGTGAGGAAGGAGTCAGGCTAAATGACCCAATAACTTATCCATGTCTCAAATACATTAGTGGTCTTTGTATGCCAGGACTGTTATGCCTCTTTTATCTACTACGTTAGGGGCACAGCAAAAAAATTGATATGAAATTCTTGTTCCTGCTGCTTCTACAAGCACTAAATCTTGCTTTGTTTTTCCTATTTTCTTTTCTTCATTTTTTTTTAATAGCCATCCAGGCTTCTTTACTGAAGCCATAAAAAATACAAGTTATGAAAAGTAAAAGAAAAAGGCTATTTCTAGGTAGAGGAACGTGTCTCTGTATATGTTTGTGGCCTGGGTAGCACAAGAGGGGACCTGATCCTCAATATGTTTGTAGGATGCGTCACACAATAGAGATTCGAATTGAGCCCTCCAGGCACAACTGTAATGTAAATATTAATTAACATTAATGGTCTGTGGCCTTCCCTGTCAGCTGGAAGCCAGCAACACTGTGCATGGCAGAGTGGTATTAATTTGTTGTTGGAGCCCTGAATGCAGTGAGTTTGGTGGTACGATGGGCACAGCAGCTTTAATCCCATGTGCCCAACCCCCTCTGCTTCTGGATCATTCACAGGGTGGGAAATCACAACTGGGATGAGATGCTAGGACTGTTTCAAAGAGCACTGGGGACACAGGTGGGAGACAGACTCATTGTTGATCTCTGTACCTTACTGTGGGCTCTTCGTGTTGCAAACTCCAGGCATGATGCATTTGATGTGCTTGGGAACATAGTCTGCAAATGGTGGGTCACACTTCCAAAAGCCTCTCTCATTCTCCTGGGCAGGTCTTTGCTAGCTGCACCTCATTCTTCTTGCAGCCAGGCACACAGCAATTGTTTTGGGGCTTCCAGCCGGAACATCTCAGGTTCCTGCTTTCTTCCACACTGTGGTCCCAATTCTCAGCAATAGAATCTCCTCCGCTTTCTCTCCTTCCTTCTCTCGGCAAGCACCTCCAATGAATTATTAATTGCAGCTCATCCAATTAAAGGGCTCCTGCGTGTTAATAATTCATGGCTGCTCGTCAGAGCTCTTGGCTGGCAGGCCAGGCAGCACTAGGGTTGGGGCTTCGGTGAACTGAGAGGAGTGAAGTGCAATAAAGAAAGGAAGAAATCAATAGTGTAGCACAGGCTGTACACATCCAGGAGACTCTTTATTATATCTGAAAATTGCTTTCTGTGATTGCTACCATCATTACTTCTGTATTTATTTTTTAACGACTCGTCCATCATGAAGCCCGTATACATAACGAAAAAGGCCAATTGCACTAAAACAGTTAAATTCTTTTAATACCTGGCGCTGGGTGAAAGCAGTAATTAGTTCATTTTGTCTCTGCTCCCTCTTACGGTGAAATCTTCCTCATCCAGAAGCCAGTTTCATTGCTACCTCCATAAGCTGGAATAGATCAACTGCTTTTCCCTCTGGAAATGGACCCATCAACGATATTCATGGGAGTAACTTGCAGCTTAGCAGCTCTGACATAAGTATATAAAGGCAGTTCCCAGGACATGAGAATACCAGCAGAGTATTCAGAGGAAGCATGAGTGTGGTACTATTGCAGAACCTACCTTTCAGCAGAGCAAAGAGGAAAGGAAATGGGACTGGAAACCTCTGCTGAGGTTTGAGATGAGTTGGCATTAAGGAGAAGGTTGATGAGATAGTCTGGGATGAGGGCCATGGAAGCTGTGCACATTAAAGGGGATGTAAATTCCTACAGGGCAGATCTGAAAGGTGAAGAAAGTGAAATTGTAGATTTTGGTGTGTGAGCATAGTCATAGGGAGCAAATCCAAATTGGTAAATGGCCAACCTCCTTGTTGTCTCAGAAAAAGGTACATAAAGAATGAAAGGTTAGAAGAGAAAGCCAGAGAAAGTCAAAGCAGAAATAAGATCCACTTTTTTTTTGCCAGTGATAGCAGCCCACTGAAAGAAAATACTCAATGAGGCTTCCAACAAGGGTATGAGTAGGTGGAAATCACACCAGGACTCAAAGCCTCGTGAAAGGTATGCCTGAAACACTGGGTAATGGTTTACTGCCAATAAATAACCCAGTAAAATGGTGTGGATGATATTGAGCAGGAAGTCAGCTTAAATCAAATAGCTCCGTCCTCAGAAGTCTTTTGTCTCTGGAATGGTCTCTCTTTAATAGGGGTCATACCCTCCTTTTATAAGCTTGGGGACTATGAAGAGGAGGTCAGACACGTAGTGGAAGCTGGGGAACTCTTTTTGTAGCCTTGCACTTTGGGGACATTTTGCTTTAAACCACATTTGATGGAAACCATAAAAAAGCCCACTGCTAATGTGCAGTACAATTGGTAGTACGTGTGGGTTGTGAGCTTATTTTGAAAGGAAAGATGACTTTGTACAGCATCTACTTCAATAAGACTTCAGACTGGGGCTTTCCACCACACTGCAAATGCATAATATTGATAAAACACGGTTCCTGCATGGGAGTGTGATGTGACTGAATCACAGATTTTAAAATATGTAAGAACTTGGAGAGAATAGTTATTCTTCTTTAATGCAAGTGATTTTAGTACTGATTTGAGAACCCTGAGGAGAACGTGGAGTTCAGACTTCATGGCCCATTCAATCTTTGGTCTCTCAGCTACAATTTCCAATTAGTGCTAATTTGATTGTGGTTTCTGTGGTGTGGATCATGACGACCTTTTATACCCAGCTGATCTGGCACTGCAATTTGGTGGATCTTTCCCAACGGTGAGTAGATAATTTAAGACTCTGCCATCACCACATTACCCCTATTTAAATGTTTTGCTCAGACCCAGCCCTTGGTTAACCTGGTTCTGAAGATGTTCAGGCTGACTTCCATTCCCTTATCATTTCTGTCTCCAGATCTCAAAGCCACATTCTAATTCCTGGCTTCCTATATTAAATATGTACTCTATGTGTCAGATACCACCGAAAGAATGCCAGAAAAACTATACATGGGCACAAAAGAAAGCAGGAGAATTAGTGGAAAGGCCACACCCTTTGAAACAGTAAGGGACACTTAGTGGAGAGCTGTGATTTAGCAGTGGCATGGCCCAGCTCTAGGTGGCTGAGAAGGTACCGTCTGGTTAAACTCAGTGAACGAATGGCTCATGAATTAGCTGTTGAACATGCTCAAGGGAAACAGCAATCAGTCATGGTTTATTTTAAGATCTCAGGAGGCTTCTCAGTGATCACATCTCATCACACTGCATGAGAGGGCAAGGTGGATCGATGATTCTTCAGCTATGACATGCCTGCCTCCTGGCATTGCCATTGCAGTAACTACCCTTCCTTACATGAGAACCAGCTTCTCTGCTCGGCACAGGCAACTTTCCTAACCCACAGCTCTATTTCCACACAGCTTGCTTCTTTAAAAAGAAAAGAGGAACTATGGACATTTTTCCCAGGTTTTTGCAATATCTCATTTTGTCCGCAGTGTACGCACAGATCAATTCCAGAGAATGAAACCAACGTGAACTTGTACCACTGCTGCACTTTTAAACAACAAGAAGAAAATCAACCAAAAAAATCTTAGCAGAAACCCATATTTCTGGGAGTTTTTATTTTTATTTATTTTTATTGACATTTTCATGAGGGAAGAATTGATCATATCTCAAGTCTGGAGTTGGAGGGCTTTGAAAAACCTAGCTTTTAACTTGCAAGAAAAAGGTGGAGAGATGGCCAGAGATGATGCCCCACTTCCAAACACCTCTCTGGAAGCTCCAGTCCAAATCCAGTTCACTTCCAGCATTACTTTGTACAATATGATTTTCCATTTGATTCTCTCTCTGCTGTTTGCTTTATGTGTCTGTTAATACATAAGCCTGTTCTTTTTTATCTTGCTTGTATTTTTGTTTTGGTGTTTTGGGTTTTGGTTTTTTGTTTTGTTTTGTTTTTTCTTTCCCTGCTTAGTACTAAACTGCAGCACAGGCGTTGTGCTTTCAGCTGCCTGTGATCTGTCAGTGGGCCCAGGAGCTTAGCCTTAACGGTCTATGTAAATATTGTCTCAAAATTACAAATATTCAGAATGGCAGTAATATATGGGGCTTCTGTTAAAGCATCTTGTTTTATGGGTTTAATGACAGGCTGGGAAGCACGGAGACGTTGATGTGTTATTTGTACAAAGGACACACGCTCACGTGTACACAAAAACCCAACATTGTACAAATAGCAGTTTAGGCCATAAATATCATGGTAAAATTGCTCCCAGAACAAAACAACCCCCAAAAGAGACATGATCAAAATGAAGTCAGACAGCATTGCTTTCGGGGCACACACACCCCCTTCTTTTTTTCTTTTCACCCTCTGAAAGTGTGTGGAAAATAAAACTCTGGTGCCAAGAAACCTATTCTGGATCAACACATTTAGAAACAAAATGTACCTTTGTATCTAAAAATCTGAGTGTCATGAATATTTAAAGTGAGGAGGAAAGAATGATTTTGTCAGTGTGTAAAGCAGTCCCAGAGAGGCTCGAATTCTTCCTGGTTTCTATTAGCTTTCCTTCTCTGTAAACAGACTGAGTCATTTGCTGCAGGAGAGGTGTGTGAGTACAGGGAGGGAAAGGAAAAAAACCTCACTGCCATGCGAAGGGAGGGAAATGGATTTGCTGTGCAAAGTGCTGCCTCTATCCTCATTTCTCAGGATGTGTTGCTGGGTCTGTACAGCCAAGTTTAGCTGCAGTTTTCAACCCAACAGTGTCATGAATTGGAAAGGTCTCCTGCACTGCTGAAAAAAATAGGAAGGGTACCTGTATACCTGTATATTCAGACTAACCTCCCATAAAGCAAAAAGAGACCCAGAGCCACCCAAGGTTAAATGATTTAGTGGTGAAAAAGTGAATGAGAAAAGCTTTCCTATCAGCACATCCCCAGCTGGTTGAGACTGAATCTGTCCCCTGTCAAAAGACCTCGTGGTTATAGGGGTGTGATGGATTCCCCATGGACCCTGTGAGCTACGTGCACACCATGAAACCTCCAAGCTCCAAACTTAACGACAGGCAGGAGCTGACTCTGATCCAGCACAGCAGGGACAATCCAGGGGATCTGATTTTGTGATCCTGGCACAGGGAAGCCTCTGGACTCAGGCAATCATATCAGCACATATTCAAATCAAAGGCAGCAAGCCTTTAAGTTAAGCACAGCTCAAGAGTTTCTCTGTATATCAGGGCACCAGAGACCTCAGCTTGTTGTTCTCCGTTGTGTTTTTCTCTGTATTTGCTGAGATCACTCTATATTTTTGTATTCCTTAGTCCAGTCTTTGGACTGCAGCAAGGCTGGGGAGGTGCAAAATTAAACCTGCATGTGCCTCCTGAGCTAGGAGTGGGGTAAATTCTGGGTGTACATGGAAAGAGAGATTAACCTGGTGAGAGGAGAGGCATGCAGCCTTCCCTTCCTCGCTCTGCAGGAGCATATCCCAGCGTGGGCAGGGGACAGTATGGGTTTGGCAGACAGTGTGTGTAACAGCATTTTGCCCCTTCCATCCTTCCGTTACTCATTTTCATATGAGAAGGGGCATAGTGCTCATAGAGTCTACCTGGACCTGTCCTGCTGTTTTGCAAATGGTTTTGCATCAGCAAGCAGCTGAGATTTTTATTTTTTCCTTCCTAAGTTGCTTTTTTCCCTCTCCTGCCTTTACCAAGCAGGTGCCTGGTACAGCCATGAGTCAGAGCCTTTGAGATGGGCTGCTTGTACCAGGCTGCCATCCAGAGGGGAAAGAGACAGCGCTGGGAGTACCAGACACTGACTGGGTGGGGAAGACACACAAAAGGGACAGCTGAGGTCAGGATATAGGAGCAGAGCTTTACACCTAGGGCAAGGTGGGGTTTTGAAAGGGGTCAGATGTTTAAAGTAATTTTCAAGAAACAAAACCTTTGCTCCAGAATCCTTTCGGCTCAAATTCCAGATCACAAGCAGCAGCAAAATTTGCAAATGAAAAGAAATAATACTTTACATGATACTTGTCACTAAAAGATTTCAAGCACCTCACCCTCTGAATCTTTACAGCTCTGCTTTTCCTGCTTCTGGACTAATAACTCAGCCTCTGGCCACAAACTTCAGCTTTTCCATCACTCCAGACCTAACCCCAAACTGTGTCATTTGTGATTTTCCAGGGCAGAGATGGCCAAAACTGCAAACAGGACATAAAGCAGCTGTTACCTGTTGTTTGAGGCAAGGCCTGTCTGGTGTCTGCAGGTACATTTGAACCCCAAACTCTCAGAGAATGTTACTCCATTGCCCTCAGTGAATAAGATGAATATACCCTGACAGGACAGACACACCTATATAATCAATACCTATGAGCTTTTTCCACCCATGGGTTGTGTGTACATATGCATATATCGAGCTAGATATATCTGTGCACACATTCAGGACCTTTACAGTGATTACATATAAATATATGCTGGTGTACCTATTATATACAAATATAGAGACAGTGTGCTGCTCTCTATATAAATTTTTGCTAGATCTTCCTTTTGCGGTGCGATCAGTAACAGTTCTAGTGCAGAAGGTGAGCAAAGTGCCTTGTTAAACTAATAATTGCACAGGAACCAAAACCTTTCTAATAAAATCTTTTAAAACCTTTATAAAATTTCCACTCCAAGGCCAGTTTTCCTCGGAGACCTATAATTATTGAGAATGGAAAGAAAGGAGCATAACTAGCTTCTTTTACCAGCCACCCAATAGACACTAAAACGGGGTTGCACGGAGAAGGTGGCCCCTGTGGAGTCTCTTGATTGAGACACAAACCAGTAGGTTTGTGCTGTCCATCTCCCAGCAGGGTTTATAATTAAAGCTGTATTGCTGTTTATATTCCAGCAGCACCTGTAAGACCCACTGCGCAAGGTGCTGTGCAAACAGAGAGACAGCAGGCTTGCTGCAAAGGATTTACAACCGTAATAGATAAAGTGTGCTGGGGCGGGGGGGTGGCTGTGGAGAGGAGGAAGGACAGCGAGTCTTTCAAGATTGCGTGTTAACAGAAAACAGAAGTCAGGGGCCTGAGTGCCAAGCAGCTGCCACTCTCTGCCAGGCCATGTTGCCTTTCAAATTTAGTCTCCAAGGAACACACGTGTGGCTTGACCCAGGCACATCCATGTTCTATTTGTGTGTGTGATCACACTACGGGGTAGAAGTGATGCCTCATAGCTGCAGCTGAGGTTTTGGTATCATATCAGCTCCCATTTGACTGTAGGAATCCTCTAACTGATGCATATTTAGAATGGACTCAGCTACTGAGAGCTCCTGTGCTCCAAGGCAGATCTCCCTGCGGTGCTGGGGCTGGGGAAGGGCAGCAGCTCTGCACTGCAGTTGTAGGTGATGGAGGGCTTGCTCCTGGCCAGCAAATCTGGGAGTTCTGCATCTGGGTCTCATGCAAGCAAAGGACAACACTAAAGGATGCTAACACAGTCTGGGAGCACTGGGGAGGAAGAACCCAGCAGGCTGAGGGTAACAGATGGCACCTTGTCCAGCAGGTCCCATGGCAGTGGGTGCACTGAGGATCACTCCCAGCCAGAGCAGTCAGGACAGCATTGTTGACTGGAGCCACCTGCCTGCACTTCTTGGGAAAAGGCTGATCCCCTTGGAAATGAGATGCTATCTTCTCTGGAGAGGCCATTGTTCTGTGAGGCTTTTCATTATCTTCAGTGCCATCCATCCTAGGCAGTAGTGGTAATATGGGGAAGAAAAAGCAGAAAACAAGAAAGTTAGTAAGTCGTGGGCTGTGTTTGGTTAAACAATGTCTTCAGGCTTCAAAACTAATGCATATGGAAGGGGGTGTTATGTAGGGACACTCAGCTTCCTTCCTCCGAGTTAATTAACCTCCTTCACCTCCGTGCTGTTATAGACACAAGCAGTTCTACTGCATATGTCAAGGGCGTAATTAGCACAGACTGAGGAAACCACACACACAGAATGGAAGCGTGCCTGCAAGATGGACAAAAGTGAAAGCCAGGCAGCAACAGGGACAGTGATCCACAGCACAGTTGACCAAGTATGGCAGGAGCAAATCTGAGCTGCTGGAAGGAAAGATAAGGGCTGCCCCTTTTCAGCAGCAGGGCATGGATGGGAGGCTGCATCCACCAAAAGAAAGCAGATATACTCTTTTGGAAGACTACAAGGGGTGTCAAGACTGAGGTGGAGCCCAGCAGGTTTCTGTGATAGAGGGAAACTGCATTGCCTGAGGGCAGGTCTGCAGGGATCCCTGTGAAGATGCCCACCATTATTTTCATTATTTAATAGGACCATTGTCCCTCGCTGCTCAGTCTCAATGGATCCTTCCATGCCTGTTGATCAACTCCATCCCTGCTGGTTTCACTTTTTCCTTCCACTTCATCTTTTAGGTTCTCCTGTTACATCTCACCTCTCTTATGTATTGCAAACAGCCTGGGGCAGCCTGGCTCCCAAGGATCCCTAGTGGTACTGTCATGCAGATCTCTGTGGATAGAGGGTGTGAGAGGAGCAAAACAGAGAAGTCTAATGATTCTCTGTAAGACCTCATCTCTTCTGCAGCTCACAGCTTTGGACTTGCCTCCTCCCCTCTCCCCAGAATCACAAAACACACATGCAAAACATTCCCAACTTTTAAATGTTGCTGGTTTAGAGAAAGACAGTGCTTGTTCCAGCTGCAGGCACTAAATCATCCCTCTCTCCTGGACGTCTGCTGAGGAAGTAAGGCCAGTGATGAATGGGGCTGTCCATATTTACATTGGGAGTGGAACAGCTGTGTGAATCTCACTGTGCAACGAGCACTCTGCAAACTCGGCGTCCCCCTCGCTTCCCCCCCCACCGCTTGGTGACAGTGACTGATTGTCCACTTCTGCAGAGTACTGCCCAGCAGCATGCATGACTCCCAGCACCTCTTCAAAGTGAGGAGGAGGGGTACCTAACCCTCAAGTCATGAGAGTTGCCATATTTCTTTGGCCAGTCTTATTTCCTGTGATGACTTTGCAAACGTGCAGGCCAAAGAAATAAAAGAGAAGCGCTGGTGAATTGGAAGTGAGAGGGGAGGAGGAGAAAGGGCAGCCTGGCTGTTTCTTGCAAGGAGCTACATCCAAGATGTAGAGTGCCTGTAACACTTTTCATCCTTCAGACAAATATTCAAGGTAAATATTGATGTCAATGCACTCTGTGTAATCAGACTGCTGTTCTCTGCATACAGCTCTGGGACTTCTTTAAGAAGAGCTTAAAATACTGGCGAGACTTAAGTAATGTATGGACAACCAATACAGCTTCCTACCTTTTTCCCCTCTGTTTCATCTTTACCTTGATATACACTGTTGGCTGCTACCTTTACTTAGTGGCCCAATCTCAGCCCTAGGTAGAAGGAAATACTTTGTCCTTCCACCAGATCTCTATACAATTTTGCCACTAAACTTCATTCCTCCCAAGCAGATTCCCATATTTACAGATCTGCTCGTTTTCCTCATAACCTGTATCTGTGTAACCCAGCAGGGATTACCAGGATCTGTCAGGGGCTTCATTGCAATTAACACATCTCAGCAGAATGCTTCGCTTTCACCAAATCAGCATATTCCAAGAGGAAAAATATGAGAGTTCTAACTCAGTCAGAACATTCCTGATTGGCTCTCCGTTATACTTTTTGGTTGATGGAGATGTGTTGGGTACAAGCAACAGTATTATGGAGAAGGGAATAAGCTCTTGGGTTGTCTACATCCCACATACCTGGAGGTGAAACAAGAGGCTAAAGAAGGAAAAATGCTTAGATATGACTCTGATATCTTCATCGAGCACTTCACATGAAAAAAGACTTAAATTAAAGCAGTAGGATGGGTGACTGTACTGCACAGAGAAGATGGGTCCTGATAATGTGTCTGAAGAAAGTCATTTGGCTCTGTGATATGGAGAGGTGACACTATGTGAGGCCCTTACCTGCCTTAAGTAAATCCAAGCAAAGAGGAGAAAAATAATTACTGGGTCCATTTGCATAGCCTGCTCCTGCTGCAGACCAGAGGAAGGGTCACCTCGAGATCCCAAATTTGGTATAGGTTCCCTTGAGTCAGAGTTTAGCCCACAGCTGCCATCCACACCTGAAGTCAGTCTGATGCAGCCCGACACAAGCTGGAGATGAACTAAGATTCAGGGCTCTGCGGTCTGAAACACATCTCCTCCCCACCATCACAGGCTGGGTTAATCGCTGAAGGGGGAAAAAGAAAGAACTGCAAATGGAAAATGGCATTTTCAATCTGCTGGAGTGTCTGGGGAGGGGGAACAAATCTAGACTCGTGGAAGGGCAATGAGAAGAATGGCAGGGAGCTGGGAATGGCTCCTTGCCTTATTCCTATGCTGCTCCACTCCACACTCAGATAAAGTGGTCCCTTCTCTCCAGCCTTCTCCTTTCTAGTCACACACTCAGTTGGTTAATTCTCTCCTCGTCGAGATCAGAGATTAGATAGAGCCTGGATTTATAGCTAGTGAAAATAAAAAGAGCTGCTCCTATCAAGGATTCAAATGATTAAATATCCCACCATAGAAATACTTTTAACTTCACTTACAGTACAATTTCACTTACACGCTGATGCAGTTGACAGCGCTAACAAAAGCTGCTTGAGTAATATGGGGCCTGAAGAGAGAGAGAAAGAAGCTGGAGGAGAGAATAAGAGCAAGGGATAGGGATAGAAATGGAGAGAGAAAGAGAGAAATGGGATTAGATAGATGCAAAGCAAGGAAAGGGAAGGCAGGGAAAAGGAAGGAAAGGAGGAGGTTGGCTCTCTCTGCCTGCAGCATTAGAAGTACAAGAGCTAAACCAATTAAACAATGAAAGGAAAGCGAAGGATTAAATGAAGGGCTATGTAAAACAGCTCCTCTAATCCAGCTCATTTACTGCTCTTTATTCTCCATTTCCCTCTCATGTTGATCCTCAGATTCAACACCCAGACCCGGAGTGCCTTGTGCCTCACACATGCAGGGTCCTGCCAGGACTGTGGCGTGACCTGTTCCCTCCTCTTCCTCCCCTGTCCCTGCCTGGTGCCAGCTGTGGTGGGACAACAGGGAAGAGTGACCAAAGCATTGGCCTGGGGATGCTCTTGGGTGGGGGAACAAGCTTGTACTGAGCTTTGGTCACACCCATGGTTAAACTGCTCCTGCTCTCCAGCCAAGCTCCCTTAAGGACAACCCCAGCAATGTGCCAAGAGCTTTTCCGTGAAGTGGGACCATCATTCTCTACCATCATTACCAGCAGATCAGAGGAGGTGCTGTTCCTTTCCAGGTGCTGCTGGAGAGCCCCGTTTTGGGGCTCTAGGCTGCTGCAATGATCCAAAGGACAAAGAGGAATTTTCAGGGCAGTTTCTACTCCTGCAGTCTCTGTGGCTCCTTTTTCCCCTCATTTCCTGCTTCTTCACAGATCTACAGGCAATGAGGGCCCTGAGGTCCAGAGTGGACACAGCCCCAGTGTGCACAGGAGGGCTGCACCTCTGTCTCAGAGCACATCGTGCCAGAGCTGCAGACAGCAGCGTGGGAGGGAGCATTTCCGTGTCCTGTGCCCCATCTCCTCCATGGCCCACCAAGGCTGGGGTCCACCATAGCTCCCCAAAATTGCTGTTTGGGCTGGGGAGTCCTGCAGAAGCTGTGGTGGTTATATGGAACATGACTGGTAGCTAAAAGGAAACTAACAGGAGATTGATGGGGACTAACATCGCTTATCCACCTTCTCCTTTTTCCCTCTTTCTCCATTTACCTGACTTCCAAAAGTGGTTGTTTCTTTCCTGGTTACTTCTTGCAGTCTTGATCTCAGCCTGAGGGAGAGCAGAGGGATGGCAGAGCAAGTCATCTGAGGAAGAGCTTGAGCGCTGGGGGAAAGCATGGTTTCCTGGAGGAGGTTATCTGTGCCCAGTCACTGTCTGCAGGGATGCTGTGCTGTTTGGAAATGATTTTTTTTCCCCCTTCAGCACTCCAGAGCTACAGATCATTTGAATTCACCCTCTCCTTCCCTTTCAGGAGACAGAAAGGCCCCAGCCGTACTTGAAATGAGACAGATGCTTATAGAATTGTGGTTTTAAAAGCATTTTTTCAGTTGAGTTCTTTCCTTTTCTACACAGAGCAGTCCAATGTGAGTTGACTAATAAATGCATTATCTTTTTTTTTCCTTTCCTAGGAGGGTTTGATATGGCAGCTCCATAGATCAGCTTGGTCTCCGGGGATATTTCTGCCCTAAACAAAATGGAAATTGTCTGCCCCCTCACAAGCCCTCAGTGACTCATACAATAAAGAGAACCCATAAATATTTGGGTAATTACAGTCCATTCACCTAAATTCCATAAGAGGCAGAGCACTTTCTCACTGGTGTCCTTAAACAGCTGCCGTGTGCTGCTGTTTGCTGCTCGTGCTTTGCCATAAGCACCCGATTCCTCCTTAATGGTCAGCTCCCAGGTCACCGGCATTCAACACCAAGTAGTTAGCAGTGGTGAGGAACCTTTCGTAACAGAAGCATGAAAAGTTTTGCAATGAATAGTAAGTTAAATACTGTGTTGTTTTATATATGGTACATATAGAGCCAGTGCCTATTGCCAAATGTCCTCTTATGGGTCACCAAGACCACACAGCAGCCACCTCCTTGGCATGGAGATCATACAGCCCCTGCACCTGGAGCAAGTGTTTGCTGAAATCTTCTGTAGCCAAACTCTCCAACACAGTGACAGTCCTAGACATTAATGCTATTTATAATGTTATTATTACTGTGGTGTTGTTAATATTTTATTGCTTGTTGTCACCACTCTGTGAGGCAGATCCAGCTATACATGTATCTGATCTGGGTGGTCTCGGGTCCTTTGTACACTCCCTGGAATGGTTACACCAGGCTTGCATTACAGCTATTTGATGCTGTATAGAATTATTGCAAAGGTGAAAGTGGAGAAGATATATTTGAAAAAGAGCGATTCAGTGAAGGTTTGGGCTGTGTTGTTTCCTTCCCTCCCTCTCTGTCTCATCAGCTCAGGGTGAATTACAGGGTGTGCAAGAACACTTTTAAAAAACCCTCTTTGAAATGAACATGTCTGGAGCAGGGCTGTCTGCATGCCCAGCAGTCTGCCTTTTCTCAGTGGCTCATCTCTGCTCTTTGACAACCTCTTGCAGTGCGGCTGATGGCCACACTGACAGGAAGGCCACAGGTTTGCTTTTGCCCAACCCAAGGCAGTAAAACAGATGAGGAGTGGATTTGCATAATCTTTCTTTCTTGACTTTCCAATCTTTCTTTCCTGACTTTCTAACAATCCTCCAAAGAGCATCTCCACTGTGACAAACCTGGGCATCATGGGTTTGCTTGGACCACAGGCACTCGGCAAGCAGAGAAGTCACATAGCTCCTGCCAGAGGGAGGGATGGACAGATCTACAGAAATATGTTTGGTCTGGTCTAGAGAGAGGAGTTCTCCAAGGAGCTGGTGAGTGGAAACCCCAGCATGGGAATGAAAAGCCGTTAAGCTAGAGGAACCCATCACGAGCAACCTCCTGCCTCCAGAGGTAACCAGGCCCAGCTACCTCCAAAGAAGGTTTGGGCAATCCTAGAGCCAGGTATCAGACCTTGTCAGTCACAAAACTTTTTATTACAACCTGCTGCTTTATTGAATGCTTCATTTTATCTATTTTTCATCCCTTCCTCCCCACTTTCCCTCCTGCTACTTAAAATTTGTTTCTTTCCTTGCTATGGGTGACAGTGCTTCTAATCAGCACTTTCCTTGTCTAATTGCCTCATTGTGAGCTTCTCCCTGAACCTGTCAGGCACCAACTCACACTTCTTGCCTTACTTGTCACAAGAAAAATTGTTCTTTTAAATGTGTCTGGGAGAAGCACAAGGACATTGAATACTCCAGGGAGAGAGAAGGATGGAGGAGTGACTGACTGCAGTTACTCATGACATGGCATTTCTTAAAGCCCCCCCCAACTTACCTAGAGATACACAAACACAGGAAAAAGAAAATTCTCTGTCTCAGAGACATCACAGTCTGAAATATGTTGACACTGAAAAGTCCCTGCGGAAGTTGTACCTGCTGTGATTATAGCAGAGGGTGAGTGGATTACCCGGTGAAACAAACCATCCGTGGCAAGAGGGATTATTTTGCATGTTAGAGGAAGATTTGGGGACTTTAAATACTAATACCCCATTAGTGATTAATGTATCTATTGCATAGGAACCTGTTTGTTGACCTCTTCACTCCCTGTCTCAATCACATCAAATGTGCTAGCAGAGAAAAAGGGGGGGGGGGGGGGAATATTTTTGCTGTACCAGTGTTTCATTCATGTAAGAAATTTCTGTCCTGTTCATAACTGAACAGAGCTCTGAGTTTTACCTCCCACATTCAAGTCCTCTGTTATCCACCTAAATTAGATTATTTGTGAAGCACATTGATGTTCACCCCTGGTGATAGCAGAGGAGTCTTTCAGGCCATGGTATTTGTGGTTGTCAACTTATCTGCTGGTAAGAAGATAACAGTGTTCTTCCAGCCACTGACACATTAGCTTTAGTGTTGGTAGATTTGCCTATCAAAGGTTGGCAGAAAGATAGAGCGGGGTTAGACTTTCCTGTAGCTCAGCTTAGCTGTTCCCTGGTAAGATAAATTATGACCTTGGTCTTTACCTCCACCTGCTTTGTCTCAGACTAAGCAGGTGACAAGGCTGATGTCATATCTTCAGGTCTGGCCTGAAGTCACTTGAAGGGCTCCGACTTCATGGCAGTTATATTATATTGGTGACATATTGGTCTTGTCCTTTACATTTCACTCTGCAAGAGCAGATTCTCTCTGTGGCACAGGACAAGCCACTTCAGACCAGGGTCCCTCTTACCTCCTCAAATATTAGTCAGGGAGCAGTTTTATTCACAGTAAATAATATCTTTGTCCTTCTGTGCCTCGTGTACAAGCAAAGTGATCATGACTCTTTTGCCTTTGTGTTTGGAGGTGCTTTTGGGGATGGGGCTCAGAGGATGACCCTGTGGCAGTGGTATTTGCAGAGCCTGCTCTGGAGACCACTGGCAGGAGAACGTCCTGAGTCTGGCATTGCTCTGCCCTTGATGTTTCTGTCATGGGGCAGCTTTAAAGAAGTTTCCCCATGTCCTCCTCTACCTACCCAGGCTTTACTTATGATCACTGCAGAGCTGGGAGTGCTGGTTCTGCAGCTGAGCTGGGTACTGAGCAGCTACTACCTCCTGGTGAGCCAAAAGCACAGAGATATTAGCAGGGCACAATTAGAGGGTGGAGTGGAGAGGGAGAGAGATTGACTGTGGGCCACTGCTAAGTATTTTACCTGTCAAAAAATTACTTTAACCTGAACATTTAGGCTATAAAAATATTTCTTCAATCAAGGAAAGATCTGTTATTCACAAGGACAAAGCTAAGGCAGCATCTTCTCCTCATCTCAAAATTAATTTAAAATAGAAAATGTGGAGAACACAATAGCAGGAGAGAAGGAGAGAAAGAAAGAAAAAACTCTGCCTATGCATGGTCTTTAGTCCCTGCCCCTCAAGCCTCTGCATTGCAATGGGGAATGTCCTCTTTTTCTAGGAGCAAAATGTATGTATCTATGCCTTAAAGCCCAATTAAAAGCTCTCCAAGTTAATGGCAGTCTCCAAAGAGGTTTTACCTTTAAACCACCTCCTGTACTGATCCACTGCTCCCTTCCCAGGAAGGTACCCAACAGTCTCCATCTCACCATGCATGAGGACACCCATCCTCAACCACCACCATGGGGGCTGCACTCAACCATCTCCAAGTCATCTCCAGGGCTGAGATCTTTGCCCAGCTCCTGCACAGTTCCCCCAGATTTATGCTAAGTAAAACAGAACTGATTTTGGACTTTTTTTCTTATTAGGCCAATAATTCTTTGCCTACACTTTTCAAATCCTTTGCCTGTCTGAATGTAGGATACAAATGACTCAAGTGATGCATTTCATGTCATTTCTGAATCATTAGGTCTCACTTAAGAGGGTTTGCATCACTCCACGCTCATCTATATTATCCTAGCCTAATTCTGGGCTTTGGCCAAATAGCATTCAGGCTTCACTTCTTTTCCTTTACCTTCAGTTTTTTCTGTGCTATTGAGTTATTCAGGCACTTTCCACAGGGATGAATTGGAAATGCACAATGCAAAATGCAGTTTCTCAAAGGAAAAATTTACATTTGCTGAAGTTTGTTTGTTTATTTTAAAAATCAACATGCAATATATATACTTTTGGAAAGAAAAAGACTGACTAAAAATAGAAACATAGCTCAAGTATTTCAATTTTTTACATGTTTTGCTTGAAAACAATGCAACAAAGTACTAAACATATTTTACTTATGGCACAGTAAACACTGCCTCATAAAAATTGTAAGCTGGACACCTATTCTACTTTAACAGCTGGGTTCTCTGGAGAAGAATTCCTCTTATACTTTTGATTCATGGTGTATTAGGCTCATTACAGGACTCTAGGACATTTTTGGAAATGCTCTTTGGAATTCTGTTATCCTTATTTTTGTGGCAAGCTGGCACTACTACAACTCCATCAAGAAACACATCACTGAAGACAAATAAGTGTTCAATACAGAACTGATCTGAAAAAATTCAGGGAAATTCAGTAAATTAAACCAAAATTGGGTTTTTTGGGGTGGTGTTTTTCTCTTTTTTTAAAAAAAAATTTTCCAAAATAGAACTAATTGCAATAGAAATATCCAAAATAAAATGCTCTTTCACTTTGGAGCTTTTTCTTTTTTTTAGGTTTGCTTGTCCATAATAAATGTCTAATTAAAGTTTCCCTTGCAAGCTAGGATAAAAACCGTGGGTAAAAATTCCAAATTTATGTCTGTGCTACCTTTTTTGATGACAAAAAATGAAGAGCCAGCAAAAACAGGAATTAGAGTGAGATTCTCTTCCCACACACTGATTACAGTGGGCTCATATTGTAGATATTTAGAGCAATTTGGGGCATATAAAGTGAAATTTAGAGCAATTTGAGGCAGGACTAGTGAAAATTAGCCTAAGTTTTTAACTGGGCCCAGGTTCCACCTCTGTCTTTGCTGAGCTTTTGGCATCTCCATCAGAAGTCCATGGTGGTGGGATACAAGTCTGACTCACTCTGGTGATTCATATGAGCTACAGGACTGCTGTATTTTTAAGATGTGCCTACCAAGATGATTCTCATCTTCTTCATAGCACCTGGTGACATCCAGGGAAACCCCACACACCCCCATCTTCATAGATCTTGTCACCTGGTCCCTTATATATTACCCACAGCACATATCCATCTTCCCACCCTGGGAACAAAGACAAAGAGAAGAGGTTTCACTATCATCGGTGCTTTTGTGGGCATTTTTATCACCAGGAGGATGCATACTGATTTTGAACCAGTCTTGTCTGTCTGAACTCCAGAGCTGGCAGTCTGTGGACATCATTTCCATTTACTCAGCACTCCCAGCTGTAGGGTGCCTTCTTTTTATTTTTAAGGCATGTAATAAAGCACAAAATTAATTCCATGTCTGATTTATGCCCAAAGACACCATTCTGTGTTCTTCTACCTGAGATTTGCTTGGATTTCATTAGATTCCTTCCCATAGAGGCAGATAATTTTCTTTAGGTTTAAGTTTGAGTGTTTCTAGGTTTGTCTGGGGTTTAGGGTTGTTTTGTTGTTGTTGTTAAATAGCTGAAAAATGCATTCTTCTATTTGTCTGTATGGAGCTATTCAAACAAAAATAAAACATGCCTTTTTAAAGTTCAAAGCACAAGTTCTGCATAGATGAAGGCATTCCATAATGCTTTTCATTTACTCTTGATGCTTATTGACTATCCTGTGTCATTAAAAGATATTGTCAGGAGATGCTTTTGGGATCTTTATAACAGAACTAGCAAATTATTTGACTAGATTCTTGCAGGCTTGTGTTTAATAACAATCCCAGTTTAGCAGGTATCTTGGAAAAATAAAATAAAATAAAATAAAATAA
>NW_010322483.1:0-432 GCF_000700745.2 Antrostomus carolinensis
CTTTCTTTCTTTCTTTCTTTCTTTCTCTCCCCTCTCTCCTTTTTCTCTCTTTCTCTCTTTCAGTCTTTGCACGCTCTCTCTTCCTTCCTTTCCCCCTTTCTTCCTCTCTCCCTTCCCCCCTCTCATACTTCCTTCCTCTCTCTCCCTCCCCCACTCCTCCCTTTTCCCTCCCTCACTCTATCTTCCTTCCCTTACTCCATCACTTCCCTTCCCATCTCCTTCGCTCACTCTCTCCCCTCATCTCTCTCGTCCCGTCTCTCTCACCCCCTCACTCTCTTTCTTTCTTTCCAGACATCCAAGTTTTTCACAAGACCAAGTACTTTATACCATGCACATTTCTATATGCATCCTCATTTTTCTTTACCAAATATTTGCCCGATAATATAGAGCAGAAAATTCTATTATACAATTAATATTAGTCACCTTCTTGTG
>NW_010322484.1:0-5305 GCF_000700745.2 Antrostomus carolinensis
CTTGGGCAGTGTGGCACGAGCCCTTGCCAGTGAAGACTGAGGCAAAAAAAGTCATTGAGCACCTCAGCCTTCTCAATGTCCTGGGTGACCACGTCTTCTGTTGCATTCCAGAGAGGGCCCACACTATCCCTAGTTTTCCTTTTCTCCCCAACATACCTATAAAAGCTTTTTTTGTTGCCCTTGATATTTCTGGCCAAATTTAATTCTGTCAGGGCCTTGGCTTTCCTGACCTGATCCCTGGTTACTCGGGCAATTTCTCTGTATTCCTCCCAGGTTACCCGTCCATCCTTCCACCCTCTATAGGCTTCTTTCTTGATCCTAAGTTTGTTCAGGATCTTCCTGTCCATCAATGCAGACCTCCTGCTGTTTTTGCCAGCCTTCCTCTTTGTTTGGATGCATCTCTCCTGGGCTTGGAGGAGGAGATCTTTGAGTATGATCCAACTGTCCTGCACACAGGAACAACAAGATGTTCCAAAGCTTCGCAAGGAGTCACGGACCTCTTCGGGCTCAGCTGCTGGCTCTGGCATGGGGACATCCATGGGCTGCAGACTTAACCCCCATTCTGGGGGTCCACCCATGTTCTGGCAGCGAGTGACTCTTGGGGTTTCAATTCCAGTCACACTTGCCTCAGGCTCAGCTTCTCTGCTCCAGCATGGAGTCCTCCATGCTCTACATGTGGGTCTCTGCTCCACCATTGAACTTAACTTCCATGGGCTGCAGAACCTCCTTTGTCTTCTCCTACTCCATAAGGTGAACTGGGTGTCTCGAGGTCTGCTGTCCCCTCTCCTCCTCTTTTCTCTGACAAGAAAGCTCTCTCTTTGTCTGTCTGTCTCTCCTTTGTTTTGGTCAATGGTCATCTTTTGTTCAGGTCAATGGTCTCTTCTCTAGGTACCACACCTTCTTCTTTTCAAGACAGCCCTTCCCCTCACTAATATGGATTCACAAAGGCATTTGTCTAGTGCTCATTGGCCCAGCCTGGGTTGGGGGGTCTCCATCTTGGAGCCAGGAGAACTTTTCGCTCTGACAAGGTGGCCCTTCCTCTACTACCAAAAAACGCCCTCCACCGACACACTTAAAAATCCAACACACAGTTACTTCATCACAGTTACTTATTCTATTAAATAAGATGTTTATAGCTCAATTTATAAACTGATTCTTCATCTCTACATTAAAATATGCATGTATGTGATGCATTTTAGAAATGTGACTTCACTAAGCAGTAAATTTAATAGCAATGCATATATGGTTTGTAAATCTTGACTGACCTGGTAAAGTAGAAAGCCATTCTTTCTCTCCATGCTCTTCTGAGAGCTTTCAGCAAATAGTAAAAAAGGGTGTAAATCTTACTTTATACAGTTAACACTGTTATCACCTTATGGACATTGTCATGAAAACCACACATGATCAGGATATATGAAAAAACAAATAAAGAAGACAAGAAATCCCTCAGTGCTCTGGTTACACAGCTGCTTTTGCCCTGCCATGCTTGCAAGAAGCATTTGAGTGTTCTGAAGGTTAAACAGTCCTTCCAGCAGGCCCACAATGCTCTCTTTCAGCATGGTTTTTCAGAGAAGTGTTCTACCCATGAAAGGGAAGCAGGGAAAGGAAAAGAGAGAAAGGCACTGTAGTCACTGCCATAATCTATGTTTTCTATGGCTGGATCTAAAAAAAAATGTGAAGCTCTACTAACATCCACTCATTTGATTAAATTAATCCTAATTCTGTCAGAGAAATACATGCAATATGTTTGACTTCATATACATGTATAGAATGTAACATCTTAGCCAGCTTGGTCATCATCTTCACAATGTACACAGTGAAAAGTATTTTTTTTTTCTTTGAAATAAAAATATTTGAACAGCACAAAAATTTCTGAGAAACAAAGAAAACAATGGCAATATATTTGAACATTGTTAGATAAGAAAAGGTTCAGCTGATTTATTTTTCATTATTTTTTATATAACAAGGTGTTCCTTGCTCCTAGCTTCCAAAAAGAGAATTCAGCCTTCTCAAAATTTCTTATTCAGTTCAAAACTTTTGAATAATTTCTGTCCTACCAATAAAGTAGGTATTGCTGTTAATCAAACAGCCACTCCAAAATACGATTTAGCAAATGTGAAATCATATTATTCCCTCCTTCCTCTGGTACTGGGGGCCCCTTCTGATTGGTGTATGTAAGTGTATGTGTATTTTTTTACTAGATCCAAACCACTTCCCTGCAGCTGAGGAGACAGTCCTTTTTTCTGTCTTTCAACACAAGCCATTTTATTTGTCCATTCAACATTTTAAGTAGAAGAAGCATAAACAGATATTTCATGTGGATGATTATGCTGGGAAGTCCAGATTAGCAACTAATTTTCTTTTGACATGTGTGCACAAACAGTAATTTTCCTATCCAAGAAGCTTTGAAGGTCACCTTTTACAGAATTTAATGCCTGAAGGAATCAAACCTTAAGTACTTCGGTGTTACTTACATTTGTATTTTATTCCCAAGAAACAGGCATACAATAAAATGAGAATAATTTAAAGTTGTCTCCAATTTATATATCAAACAACCAGATGAAATGGTTGGTAAGGATTAAATAAAATCCCACAGAAGTCTTAACAATTAAGGGAAAAGGAGATTCTGACACAGTTATATCAATTCTGTTTTCCTGGAGATTATAAAAACCATGAAATTTAATCTGGGTTGAAACATGTTTTGTGAAGATTTGCAAGTCAGTTAAAAACTGAGATTTGAAATTTTAAGTGTACTGTTCCAGTGATCTAGTGATAAAGCCTCAAGCTGCCTCTGAGGAGCTCTGGTCTACATAATGACAATCCCAGGTCAAACAGGGCAACATCAGACAGTTAATCCACTTCCACTGTGCTACACACCTTTATCTAACAGACAAAAAGGCTACATCCTTGTAGATACTCCTGCAGCCTACCTGTAAAAGCTGCAGGTCTCTACATGACATGAGATTTCATAGGAATCATGGAAAGCATGTAGGAGACAGCAGGAAAGGGAAAGGGACTCACATTGAGAGAAGACCAAAGGCTCTGTTGGGTCTCCATTGCATTGACCACAGCCATGAGTCCAATCACTTGGCAGCCAAACACAATCATTTTGGCTGCCACTATGCTGTCAAAATAAAAGAAATATAAGGCAGAAAAGTAAGGGGGAGAGGAGTTGGCATAGCTTCCTCAAAAGACGTTGCATTCTTGAAATACCTACATATATGTATATGGAAATTCTTTAGGGATATGCCTCAAGTACAGGGAGAAATAGAACTTATTTACTGATCTTACTGAGATTATATATACTTTGTGACTTATCTCGGTGTTAATTTCATAGGATGCTTAACTCCTAGGCATGATGCTAATATGCAGAAACCCTGTTACGTTATGGAACACCATGTCCTTACTTATAATCTACATTTGAAAAGCTTATTGAGATACATGTTTATGCAACCAATAGAGTTGTTATGGTCTTCTGGGCAAAACAGTGAAAAAAATCCTCACTGCTGATGAAGTAGAAGGCAGGGGGCATTTACTTTGAGGGGTCTTTTTGTTTGGTTTCACTTTTTGATTGAAATGGTTTCTGATTAAGTCCATTTTTTTAAAAAAAAAAAAAGAAACTAAGAATTAGGCATTTTTAAGTGACTCAAATGAAATGTTTTTGCTCACTTAGATCAAGAAACATATGTAAATTAACAAATTTACTTGTCTAATAACATTTGAGATTTTTTTTTTTTTTTATGTAGCTATTTCAGATTTACTGTTAAAGAAAGGAAATAGACTTCTTAGCTGTCACCAATGTGGATTTCAGAGATCTTGGATTCTAATACCATTGCTCTGTTGTACCTCAACATCAAGGTAGATACAGCTGGGTTTTTTTAAAAAAGCTAGCTTCATGTTTTGACAGAAAGGTATGGAAAGTTCCTTTTAAGAAAGTGATATCAAGCTGTGATAGCAGCACAGTATTTCTTCCATGACCTTTAACCCTAAGCTGATGCTGCTGCTGGGTTGTTGCAAGCCTGACTGTAGAGTCAGCAGAAGTAGAGCAAGTTATTTTATTATCTGTTAGGAAAATAAAGATAGTGTTTATCCACAGTTACTACCAAACTGACACCCACTTTCAAATATTGAATGCATTGAAAAGTGAGGATTTGAAACTAATAAAAAATAGTTAGCTCCTTATGTGAAATATTTGGGGCTCTCTACTTTTTATGCAGGAGAAGCTACTAATAATAGTGGTCTAGACAAAGGAACACTGTCTAGTTCAGCTCCAGAGAGCTTATACAGTTTTTAGGGAGATATTAATGTAATATATTCAGTAGCAAAAAAAAATAAAAATAAAAAAAAAAATTAGACAGCAGACTTACTTATGGAAACATAAGAACAATTTACAAAATACTTTAACATAAGACTTATCTCTGACTGAAGCTCACTCTCAGATTCCAAAAATTCTGAAAGTTTTTGAACCTTACTTGAAACATTATACTTCACTTCCTTAATATATTTTAATAAGTTGTGTTTCAGTCAATTTTTAAAGACCCAGTTGGAGGTTTATCCATATATTAATAAAGCTCCTAAATGACTATTTGCAAAAAGTTTTACTCAGAAGCTTTTTATCCTTTTAGCAATCACACTCTTTTTAAAATGTCATTTTCCAGCTGTTCAAAAGTCCAGGAAGATATTGCAGTAATTAACTTATTTTAACATAAAATGCAGTCTTTGTTATAACCTTGTTTTCTCTTGAGAATTGCAACGACAGTTCAAGTAAATAAAAACTATCTTGGTTATAAGGGAACTAGTTAATTGTAATGAACTCAGACAGTTATACTTTTTCTCCTTCAGGAGCTATTCCTGGCCATGTGAAACACTATTCTCATTCTCTCGTCCAGAAGTGTGTAAAGCCTGAACAGTTCTTCTTACTGAACAAACGAAGAAACAAAAATGCTAAATGTGGCTTAACCTGTGGGATCTGGAGTCCAAAGCGTACATCTGTGTTAGCAGCTGCTTCTAACCTGTATAATTGGACATGGACAAGTTTCACAGCCTTGTGAGACTTGCTTCACTGAGGAAATGAAGGATAAATTAATAACAATGTAAGACCTTTCCATGAATAATCAGAGTTAAAAAATAATATGTTGAAACTTAAATTATTAGTGAACTAGTAAGTAAAGAAATTACAAGACTGGAATTCTTTCAGCTTCTGTTTCTTTGAACGTATGCAGAATTTTGCAAATAGAGCAATGGATGGCAGTGAAAAAGGAAGTACCTGGCTTGTTTGTCCTGCACAGATAGATGATAATAGGGA
>NW_010322484.1:5328-35994 GCF_000700745.2 Antrostomus carolinensis
TTATCTATAACTAAGTTTCATAAGCTTTGACATTAATGACACTCAAGTTTTTGTCTTTCAGAGGACAGTAAGCAGAATGTATATTTTCTTGCATTTTTAGGTTTGTGTTTATAAATAGATGCAACTGCAGAATGCATCCAGTGGTGTTGACAGAGCTGGTGAATTCACTGTAAGGCTACTCTCTATTGTCCTTGAAGAGTTGCTTGGTCAACAGAAATCCCAAATGAGTAGAAAAAGGCAAATGTTAAAGAAGGATCTGGGAAACCACAGGCCAGTCAGCCTCAGTTTAACCTCTGTCCCTAGGAAAATCAGGAAATAAGTCCTCAGAGAAGCCATCTCCAAACACAGAAAGACAAGAAAGCAGTTGAGAACAGCTAGACTGAATTTACCAAGGATGTATAGTGCTTGATCACCCTAGTTCTAAAGATGAATTGGCTACAGTTTTATGAAAAAAGCAAAGATGTAATTTGCCTTAACTTTACCAAGGGTTTCAATACATTATTATGACAGTCATTCCAAAGAGATACAGTGTTTAAGTGAGCAAAAAAAGTGGTTGAACATTTTAGCCTAGAGACTAGTGTAACTGGCAGCTGTTTGTGAGCAATATTACTCAGGGCTTCAAACTGTTGAGTGTCTTCTTCAACGACCTAGAAAGAAATGCAATCTCATCAAGATGATGCCAAATTGTGGGAGGAGGGAAGACTTGATAACTCTAAACATAAAAGCAACTTACCTATAGAACCATAATAACTTGGAGGAATGGACATGCAGTAACCACATAAAATTTATGTTCATAGTGAAATTCTGGACCTGGTATGGAACAAGCCCATGCTCTGGTACAGTTGGGGAAATTATTATTCCTCTCTATTTGACATTGACAGGGTTTTTTCTGGAATATTTGTACCCAGTTTTAGAGTTCCCAGTGCAGAAAAACTGGAATGAGTCCATTGAAGGGCCAGGGTTGTTTAGAAACCTGGGACAGATGACACTTGAGGGGAGGGGAACTGGAGTATTTTGGCCCGGAAAGAAAAATACAAAAAGCAAGCCAGTTACAGCTGCCTTCTACATAAAGCTGGGGCAAATGAGACTTATAGAGAAGATGGAGTCAGATTCTTCTGTGCTGCACAGCAAAAGGACCAGAGGCTACAGACATGGTTTACAGCAGGGAAATTCTGACTGTATTTAAAGAAAATCCATGCACAAAAGTGATTAAGGACAGGTAGAGGTTGCCCAGAGGATGCCCATCTCCATCCGTGGACACTTCCAAAACTTGATAGGACTCTACCTGGAGCATCCTGATGTAACTGTGATGTTAATCTTGCTTTTGAGACAGATTAGCTGACTCCAGAGACCCCTTTAAACCTAAATTTTTCTGTAGTCTTATTTACTCAGTGCTAAAATGTGTATATGATGTACATCACAACCTAGTACTCTAACCACGGAATGTGAGAAAGACTTGCTCCTGACGATCAGGATCTAAGGCAGCTGGTCACTTTAGACAGAATCCATTGCAGAGAGGCTACACTGTACTGTGGTGCAAGGGCACATGGGGGAATTCAGTGTACCTAAAACAATGAGTAGTCATTAAAGTAGACCTGGGTTTACTTGCTCTCACTACCTATGGGGCTGAAGTAGAGCCTCTGTTGAGACATGAGACACTGCCGAATACAGCTTTATCCAAAAGAGCTGGAAACAGGAAAAAATATCTTTTGCTTATCAATATTATAACCATTTTTGAGCATCAATCTTTTGTTGATATGCACTTTACAAATACCTAAGTAAATGATAGGGGAGGGGTGAGTATGTAATGTATATTGCACTAATCATTGACAAAAAGCTACCTTTTCATAGACCTCCCCAACCAAGGAGTTTCTAGAAATTTGGGATTTTTTTTCTGTTTGCTTCTAAGTACTGGAAAAAATAGACACTTCGTTATGATTTCCTTCTTTTCTAATGCAGGTACCTGGTTGTTAGATTACATATTAACTTCATGCACTTTTCCAACAGGAAGGACTGTGAGCAGAACATAGTTTTTATTGTGAAACAGATATAGTTCTAAATTATAAACTGGATTCCATGGTATAACATGCCTTCATATAACTTGCCTATGAACTTCAAAAACTGTTTAAATAGCTTATGACTTTATCTTATAATGCTTAATAAAAAATGTTATATTTATAAGGTTGAAAGTGAGAAAGAGAATATTTTAAGTTTTACTTTTTAGGGAATAAACAAGTAGTAAAGTTCAGGTCATAATGAAGTAGGTCGCCAAATCAAGACATTGTATGTGACAAAGATGTCATGACCTCTAAAGTAATTAACTCTCAATTCCTGCTATTTGAGATTGAGATGAGAAACCCAAGCTGAAATAAACTAAAGAGCTTTGAAAGTTTCTCTACAGGCTTAATGAACTCAAGGAGAGCAAAGGACATTTCACAATTTTTATAGCTCAAATATTAAATTTTATATTTTATACAGTTACTCTTTTAACCAGAAAGCCCAATAAAGAGGCTCAATGCACAGCAGAATTGTAATTCTACTATATAGATAGTCTCAAATAATGCATCATTTCAATTATAAATGAGCACTTCAGCAGACTAGCCATTCTAGAGAACCTCCTCATGAAGAAAACTGATGCTACAGAATACTTATCTGAATTGCTTATTTAGGCTTGTGTTCCCGTCACAGACCCTCAGCTGCACAATCCCCAGTGTCAAAGGACTCATTCAGCCTGTATTAGTCAGTTCACCACAAGTCTAGATGGAGCTCAGACTGCTCCCCATGTCTGGGGTTAAGACACAGGATGTTTAAAAAAGAAGCTGTTAACAATTGTTTTTTTCATTTCTTGAAGCTTCGATCTTATTTCTCCTCAGCTCATAAAAACATGGTCAACATTAATTATCAGAATAGGCATATTTTCACAGTCCTTTATCTGCCCTGAACTTTCAGGGTCCCAGGCAAGCATCAGACCTTGCTTCCACCTTCCTCTTCAGCTGCTAGATCCTGCTTAAAATAAACTAGAACTGATCCAGTATACACTCAAAACTATTTTTCTTCTCCCTGAACATCCCCGGTGTTGGAGTTTTGCAGTAGTCTCGACGTAAAAGTGAGGGATGTCTAACCCAAGATTATAATAGGAAAGGCCTATTGCACCACTGAACTTGTAGAATTTTATTATGATTGGATCTTTCCTTCTTCAAAATATATTTAATCGATAAGTAGAAGGATTCTGTTTGATTTCAGAGGATTTCGGATAACGCTCAAAAAGCTGAAAGCGTTGGGATAGTTTTTGCATTCACTGTAGTTAGTTTCTAATTTCTAACACTTTAGTAGTAGTTAGTATTTAGATGATATACTTTAAAGCTGTTGCTTGGTTCTGTTAGTAGAAGGACTAACAGATGCAACAGAGAAGATGTTTTCACTGCTGACATTTTCAGCAAGACTGATGTTTTACCTTGCCTCTTTTGCTACTTCCACCTTTGTCATGATGGCAATGCCTGCTCTTGCTTCTATTCCTTGTAACAGCAATATTTGTTCCAGATTTTCATAAAATCATAGAGTCTTGGCAAAGACTTTTAAGATCATCATGTCTGACTGCTAACCTAACACTACCAAGACCACCACTAAACCATGTCCCTAAACACATCTACACATCTTTTAAATGTAAGATTTAAATGCAGGGATGGCGGCTCCACTACTTCCCTGGGCAGCCTGTTCTGATGCTTGACAATCCTTTTAGTGAAGAAATTTTTCCTAATATCCAATCTAAACATCCGCTAGCATAACCTGAGGCTGTTTCCTCTTGTTCTATCCCTTGTTATTTTGGAGAAGACAGTCACTCACCTTGCTACAGCCTCCTTACAGGTAGTTGTAGAGAGCGATAAGGTCTTACCTCAGCCTCCTTTTCTCCAGACTAAACGACCCCAACTCCCTCAGCCACTCCTTACAAGGAAGACTTGTTCTTTAGATCCTTGTCTCAATTACAACATTTGCTCTTGGCCCTGTTGTGCAAATAGTGTAAGAGATTTAATATTGTATCCAGCTTCTTTCAGTCTGATTGCAACATTTCCTCAACTTCTTTTTCTCTTTTACTATATCTAATGGTAATGCTCCTGTATGTACCTTTTGCTGTTACCCTTTCCTATGTCTGTATCAACCTGATCTCATCTTTTGCTCAAACAGAACATATTTGCAGAAAATTAGGAGAATGGCAAACAGGTGGGAGATTTTTCCGTGCTTCACTCTGCTTCCTAATTTGAGTTCTCTCTGTCTAGAGCAAAAATTACATAATTTTTAAAGTGGAAAATAGAAAAGCAAGTAGGAACAACTCCAAGCCCCTTTGCTTTTGTTTATATTTATATATATGATTTCAGCTTTCACTTCACGATTACAGAAAGTTATTTTAATGTTTTTATGAAAAATGATTTTTTTAAGCTTTTTGGAAAAGTTATTTTTTATGGTCAATAAAAAATTTTGCAGAAATATTTCAAGAAATTTACTTTTAATTATGTGTCTTTAATTCCTACTGGCATAAAAATTTCTTATTTTTAATTGCATGACCCGACAGAATTATGAAATTGAGCAGTCATATATGACACCAAAATTCAGCCCATGATGTTCAATTGAAATAAAGCAAGCAAGTTAAAATTAACCAAATTCAGCTATTTCTGCTTTCTATTTATGCCCAGACAAAATGTACAAGACTAACGGGGCTGAACAGATACAAATAAGAATAAGAATTAGTCCAATATACTTAATTATAATTTGTCACCTTTTCCTAAACACCTGTCATGATGTTGGGAAATGTGAATTAACTGAGAAGAACAATCTGTAGGGTTCCTGCCTGTTACAAATCTATTTAGCCTTCGCAGTAATTTTACATCAGAAAAGTAAAAAAAAAAATATTAAAAAAAAATTAAAAAGCTAGCAAGCTATTGCTCATAAAATAAAGATCTTCTGTGTCATAGATTTGTGGCAAAGAGTGTTCTATCATTGCTGAAACAGTTCTTTAAAAATATAGCTTATATAAAACATGTTTACGAGGGCAAATTTTGCTTATAATGTGATTTCACCAGAACTGAAGTTGATTGAATCTGAGCAGCGCCAGACAGCACTAAATATAAGCAAGATGAAGCATTGAGGATTTCTCAAGCTAAAAACCAGCCTGAAGTTTCAGTGAATACTGTTTACAAATACAAGCATTTTAATTTGCAATATATTAAGAAAAAAAAGAAAAAAGAAAATCAGAAAACATGCTTTGATCAGCAGCTGGCTTAAAGATTTTCTAGACAGCCATTACATTCAACTTTAGATTATGAAAACAATATTTCTGTCTGTTGCTTAGAGAATGCAATGGAAAGAACTAGTGTAATAAAAAACTAATACTAAAACAAAAAAGCAAGCTTATTAAGCACTGCAGAATTCTCTGAATCTTGTAGGTCTATAAAATAGTCCTTCAGAGTTTTTCACTTGGATTTTTCAATGAACCAGTTCAAATTGTTTGCTTTCTGCAGGATGAAACAAGTAGTGGGGAAATCAGGCTAGCCAGATCCTGCAGAAACCGTATTTCTCACATTATTGAGTTTTGCCTTCCAGATGTCGTGTGAAAGTACCCATGCATTAATTAAAAATTACCACAACCAAGAAGTATTACACTGGAACAAACACCATGCTTGTATGAGTTCGACACAGCCTAATCCATTCACCTATATGTGCTACCTACTGTTTATAACAAATAGGGCTGGATATTATACAAAAGCCAGAAAAAATTAACATAATTTTTTATGGTGAGAGAAGATTTCAGTATGTATGGATGGATTGTGTGTCGGTTTGTGTCCTGGGTTTGGTTAGGGTAGAGCTGATTGTTCACAGGGAACTGGAAGGTGCAGCTGGCCTGAGCTGACCACGGCAGGTGTTCCATGTGACATTATTCCATACCAGTGACAGTATTCCATACCACGTGATGTCATGCTCAGTATTTAAACAGGGAAGATTCGGGAGGAGGACGCTGCTGGGTACTGTAGTTTGTGAGCTGGTCCTGTGGTGAGCTGTTTCGTTCCGTTCTGTGGATCATTTTTTTTACCTTGTATATTCTTTCATTAGCACTGTGTTGTTTCTCCCTTACTATTCCAGTAAACTGCTGGAGTCTCAACCCCTGAGCCCCGTTCGTTTATATTTTCTCCTCCCCGTACCACAGGAGGGTGGGGGTGGGGCAGGCAGCGACCCTTCCTGGTTAAACCATGTCAGAGTGTTTTTCTACCACTAAAATACAGATTCTAAAGAAGGAAGTATTTATCATATGCATCATTTTGCTGATTTTGAAAATATATAGCTTTAAAACAAGGAAGATGGCAAGTTACTAGGGAACTGTTTAGTTCAATATACGTAGTCTATGTTTCTCTTGGAATCATATTTTCGAGTATAACCATATTACCATAGGTTAGCAGTCCAAGCATCAACTAACTTCTTACTATCTGGATCTCAGAAGGTGTTGTTATAAACCTACCAGGTCATTCCATGTGAATAATTTTCTGCACCAGGGCTGGAAGGGTTCAGAATTTTTGGGAGACAAAAATGTTTCTGGGTTATCTGAAAAATGTCCTAATTTTTTTTCAGGTCTGAGATAAAATGATTATTGTAAGGTAAGATGTATTGTAAACCTCTACAGATAGATGAAGTGATTAAACAACACTAACTTTTTCTAACTCCACTCTAATTTTTCCAACTCTAGTGATTTGTAAGAGCTCAGACATAAATCTGATTAGTAGCATGCCTTTCTGTATTTTCAGCCTTGACCTAATTTTATCAGGACCTGACTCATTTTACAGGGAGCAGGTGAACAGCAGCATTCCCTCCCACCTTACAGAAAGAAATTAATCTCATTCCTATAAATATAGGTTGGGGACATAACAATTAGCATATTCATTAAGTAACTTGAACGTCTATAAAAACCCTTGCAAGAACACACCCAAAGAGAGGAAATGATATTTTATTTTGCTTAAATCAGGTATACATCTACATACAGACAAGAGCAAAAGACTGCCTTGCTGTAAAAAGATGAGATCAAACTACTTATTGCTGAAACAAATTTTTCACACAATTTAGCAATACAGCAATAGTAATCTAGTGATGAAGGAAAGAAATGTGGGAGCACCTAACCTTGGCTCTCGTCACTCATGACCTAATCAGATGAATTCTTGCCCTTGCCTATATCCTTGAATCCTGACTGAATGGTCCAACTAGTTCTGTGCTTGCACAGCTATTTTCAGCTGGTTACTCAATGATACATGAGCTGAGAGGAGACATAGGAGGATGAGTGGCTGTACATTTTTAATCTGACCTCATATATAATAAAAGCCTGTTCTAGTAGGAAAAAAAAAAAAAAAAAGAAAAAAAAAAGAAAAAAAGAGCAATTCAAGTGTATCCACTTAGTAACAGAATTCTGTTAAGGTACAGAAACCTTGAAGGTCTACAGACCTACACAAGTATTTGCTCAGGACTTCCTCTCAGAACTAACTGAGCTGCAAAAGGACTTCCATAAATTTGTGATTCTCAGCGACTTTTGAACCCAGGCAGACTATACCTTTGTTATTTTCTCTATATCAACAATAAAACTCTGCCAAATGTTCTCTAGAAAACTTTAACAGCTGGGAGGATCTTTGACCTAACCTGAAAGGCTTTAATCTAGTTATAACATATGACTTAATCCTGTTAACATTGTTGTTTAAATCCTATGAAAGATGACTACCACACATAAAAGATACTCTGTCTCTAAAGGATGAGGGTGACTTTGAATCTAAACCTTTAACTTTGTTTGTATAGGGAGTCAGAGAAGACTCATTGTTAAATCATTCCCTTCTCTGTAATGGACAAGAATTGCAGGGTCTTGAGAAGTTACTGAACTGTAACAAAACTGTCTTGACAGTAACATATAAATATGGAGTAAATATCTGTAAATCTCAATAGGCTTTGTAGAAATATCTTCTCCACTCAAAACAATTTAAGTATTAGATTGCAGAGTCTACTTTGGTACAGGTTGCTAACAGCTGGCAATCATTCTCAATTATCTTCAGTATATAACTTATATTTTACTATTCAAAAAGCCAACATATTCTAGCCAGTGAAATAAATGAAGATGTCATCCGTCACCTTAACCATCTGGGCATATCCTGAGTTACTTTACCAAATTTCTTTGTGATGTACTCTTAAAATTGTTTGTGGAGGTGGAGAGCTTGATCATTAATAACTTCAGCTCTGACACCTGAAAAAAACCTTTAATTTGTGCATTAATTAGCCTTCTCATTGTTCCTTGGCAGTAGTTTGAAATGGACTGTCTGTTCCAATATCTGGGAACTGAGAACATACAACTGATAATTCATAAATAAAGCATAACAAGTGTGGTAACTGAAAACCCATGTTTTTTCAAGCAACTGCACAGATCAAGGCATGAGGATGAATAATCTCAGCCAGTTTTGCATGACCTCTAAAATGCCTTATTAGAACTAGGAAGCATACAAGTAAATAGAAAGATACTGGAAAAATTGCTATCCAAGAACAACTGGTCTTACTTTTAACTTATTCAAAATCATAGCCACTTGAGCATTCTGTTTTAAAGTAAAAGAAACTATAGAAATATTATCTTTCAGTGGGATATATGCAAGGCTTTGAGAAACTTCAGGTGTGGGTATTGCTTATTTTCTGATTATGTCTTTTATAGACAGAAACAATTTTGGAACAATTTTTAACATTCCCTTAAAAAAAGCTAAGACATTATGTTCAAGCCCTTGACAATTTCATGAAAAACCATGCTTCAATCTTTTCCCATAGTTTTTCTTTTATGATACACTACAGTTAGCTTACAGAGCAGTGAAAGTACTTAAAAGTTTGCTTCTGATGAACAAGCCATGATCCCAATGTTTCTTCACTTCCAAATCTGACTTCCTAAATCTCACTGCCACTGACTGTGTTATGTCTCCTAAGTAATCCAAGATAATGTATTATTACTTTTGCTGACAACTAAGATGATTTTTCAGATTCACTAAGATTCTGGAAAGAGTATGATTGGAAAATTTTTTAACACAGGTAATCTTTTATCCTGCATAACTATTGGTCTCTCAAAGTACATGGGAGTTTCTAAATGCGAAGGTTATGCGTTCATTTGCTGTCACTTTAAGCAAATACCCTGGTTTTGCTTCATAAGTGAACAGTAGGGAGGATGCTTACTGCCATTCGCTACCTGTACCTTGCACAGACTGCTCATCAAGCAAGAGATGGAAGTAAATGGTGTCAAAGAGGGCAAATCTAACACACCTAGGTTTATACTACTTCCATTACCATCATCAAGCTACTTTCCAGCACACCAGTAAGAGGTGCGGTGTATGCCACCCATGGGTCCTCCTCCATCTTCTCCTCTGACCATTGAGGCCACAATCAGTTTTACACCCAGACTTGCACTCTGGTTCACAGGACAGATTTTGACAGCTGATGTGACCACAAAGCTGAGTCAGAGCATGCAACACACTGAAGGGCCTCTCTAAGAGCTTTCTCGATCACAGATGGAAGAATAAGATTAGAACAAATGTTCAATGCATCTTCTTTAATGTGCGTGTGATCTGAATCATGAAGTACTCAGATACCTTAGCAGACTATTGAGTCCTAAACCTCTAGATAAATGGAGGTCACCTCTTTAAATCTCTGTGTACAAAATATGCTTTGTCAGGCATGCCAATAATCCAAATCCCTTAACTGCAGTAATCTTAGGTTTATTTCAGATTAAATAATTTAAAAAACCCAACAAAAATTGATTTTTCTGGACATTAGCATTAGAGTGTAGTCAAAGAATTAAATTCGTTTGAAGTTCTCGTGAATAATATTTACAGCACCAAGTTTAATCTTTTTTTTTAAAACCCATTTACATGGCAAATGAATTTATAATAAGATGTTAAGTCCCACAGGATATAATAAATTATTGCTTTCTCTACAGTTTTGGGTGTTTTCTCACCCTTCATTGCTTTCTATATATAAAACTCATAACGCAAAGCCCTTAATAAGCTACAGAAAGTGTAATTCTATGAAAGAAAATACTAAGTGGTGTGCCTTACTTGGGGAAATATTTTTTGTCAAAACCTATCCTCCTCTTTTAGGAAAAGAACAAAGAATAGATCTAATAATTCATGGAAATGTCCCCTCAAAGCACAGACTCCTTTAGCCATCCAAATGGATGCTGAGATCAAAAGGTGAGTTGCATGCATTACAGGCAGATGTTGAGTCGGCAGCTCTCCTTTAGTCTAACAAAGACATATTCATGAGCATTGAGATGAAAAGACCATTTTGCACATTATTACAATCAGTGCTCCTCATAAATAAGGTCTTCCCCTCAGGCTGCATGGCAAACAATCGGACCTGTACAAAAAAATTTATGAAAATCTTCACAAGATGCTGGAACACTACCCTGAATGAAGTTTTCTGCAAATACTGCCTTTCACCCCCTTGCTTTCTCTTTAATTAGCCCTACTGAGATGCAGAGTACATTAATGCAGGCAGAGCACAGTGTTAACGTGCTACCTTGTGATATGTGGGCATATCACTGATGAAAGAAAAAGTTTCCTTTTTCTCCCTAAAATGGGATTCTCTGAGTTATTCATGTTCCACCATGAATTATAACTAGGGATGACTAAGGAAAGCAATGCACTCAAAAGAGTGAATCTTTTTGGCAGAGACAGGGACAGAAGCACAGCCCTTTTCCCTAAGTTGAAAAGGCCATTCAAAGGGGAAAAGGGTGACCGTACAGTCCATGTCATTGAAAGAGCATATTTATGCATTTTTTACTTCTACTTCAAAACGATAATTTACAGACATTTGTCAAAGCAGGAGATGTTTGTTTATCTATATATGGCAGCTATAAGGAGCACAGCAGGTCAGAGCTCCATTCTGCTAAGCTCTGTTTAAACAGATAGCAAACAACATTCACCTCCCTGAAGTCATTAGAGTCTAAAATAAATGTTAATAGAACAACCTTCTAAATACAATTTATGTGCAGTAACTCAAAGTATTCTATTTTAAGAGAGACATATGGGAAGGATAAGATTGTTAATAAGGTTACATCTACACAGAAGGTTACATGAAGAGATGCATTTCCCCTGCTGATGCTTTCAGCTGGATGTTAGCCAGCACCGGCCTAGAGTAACCAGGTCATGTCAGCCTAGAACTGTCGTGGTGGTAAAATCCTTCAATTCTTAGCAAGACTTGTTTGCGCTGGAACTGCCAGGTTTGTACAATGCAGAGACTAGAGCAAGGCCATTCAGAGCATCAAAGAGAACTGAAATAGGAGCTATGTATGTAGAGGTAGATGATAATAAAAGAATTACCTCAATATTGTTTTAACTGGAACATTCTTAATTTCACAGGAATCTTGAACCTGTTGCTAATCTTGAAAGTACAAGCCCCAAAACTGTATAGCCCTTTCTTCTTGGTTTTCTTTAGCAGAAAGACAATTTTCCTCTGTAGAGAAAAATTCAGAAAAGGAAGTCAAAATAGTCTTCTCTTATTTGGCTTGGTTGAGTGCTGGTTTTAGACTAGAACCTGTCTCTACATTTACAGTCTTTTATTAAGGCTAGATGCATGCAAAGTGTTATAAGTGTGATAAATACCAGAATAACCAAGATTGAGATTGTGCAGCAACCACGCTGTTCTTTCCTAGAAGTTGTGAAAATGGATGTGATGGTCATTAAGGACAAGTTGCAGTGTCTCAGTTCTCTATTTACTGCTCATTTCTCCTTCAATTTTGATTACAGATGAGAAACAAAACAAACAAACAAACCAAAACAAAAACAAGCCAAAAAAGCATAGGAAATGTTCAATATGTAGAATGAAACAACTGAACTCACTACAGCTCACTACAGATGACAGTATCCTGTGGAGAACAAACACTCAAGAAATCTACTACAAAGAAATTTGCTCTCGTGGGGTCACTAGTGCATTATCATTGTGCTCATTATTGAGATACGTAGTGAATTGAAATCTGAGCTGTGCTGAGGTACCTTTGCTTAAATTAAATCCTATTTGAATAGCCTATGATCAAAGCTAATCCCAGCCTTGAAGTTTGCTCACTTGGCATCCTTCTTAGCTTAGGGAGAAAAAAAGGGGAAGGAGGGAGGCAGCGGAAAAAGGGAAAAGAATAATTCTGATGGAAGTGGAAGACAGTGTATACAGACCGTATACTTATTCTGCTCTTCTCTCACTCCTGAAAAGTAGGTGCCTTCACATCTAGACAGAAGTAGATGTGGGGCAACCTTGACCAAAAAGAAGAGAGGAAACTGGAAACTGGAAAGAAAAGCACAAACAGATGGATTGTCTATTTCTTTTCCAGGTTCCCCCTCTACTTAACCCACCATCCTTGTCTGAAATTCCTTCTTTGGAAAATGACAAACCTCATTACCACTTTGAGGAGTATGTCTCTCTCTTTCCTGTAATTTATCCACTTCCTTTCCTCCTAAGCCTCCTACTCGTGTGATAGCTCTGAGGTTGAGGAGTCTGCAGAGCTGACTGTCAGCTTTAACATGTGGTTAAAGTTGTCTTAGAAACATTTTATATTTGCCCAATGGTGACAGACTGTTCCCTGTGACCTGAGTGAGTGTCTCTGCTTCCTTGAGCTGCATGTAAAGAGAGGTCTGGGAAGGGTTCTATGAGTTATATATCAAAAGCAGAGCATTTAATCCTGATTTAGGAGCAAAGGGGCAGACACATTTTAGTTAGGCCAGCAGTAGAAAGTTGAACAGTTAGGCATAAATAAAGAGATCTACACTACCTGTCTGTGTCAGTGCTGACCACTCTTTTGGGAAGTCACCTAAGTCCCACCAGAAGCCATGGGGAAATACCACCATTGACAGCTGAAGTTCACATCAGTCAGCCTAATTCAGATCTATTCTTTCACACACTAAAAGATATCATGGTCTTTCAGATATCCAGCCTGGTAGAACTCCAAATTCTAGGATGAATATTGGAACACAAAAGCCAAGTTTTCCAAGTATATCAACAAAAGAGAAGTCTTGGTGCATTTTCACTGTTGTGTGAAGCTACCACTGAGATAGTTACCTTAAAGATATTTTGTCGGTATCCACCTACATTTTTCTGCTAAGGCAGATGTGGCTGTACCCATAGGTTTATAATAACTCTGAATTTATTCTTCAGGATCCTATCCACAACAGGCTATAAGTTTCCCTGTTTTTTCAAAACTTCAGGGTCAAGCCCAGGGAAGCAATCACCTAATTTGGTCATGCAATCAGAAGTTTATTGTTTCTCATACATAAAATTATCAAGAATCTAGGGCCAGCAATTTCAGTTAGTCAAACGAGGCCTTGCTATAACAAAGTGTATTCATGATTAACAGATGTACCTCATTACATCATGACTTCCACATATGTATGGCTACAAGATTCAAAGAAGCTAAGAAGCCTTTTAGGCACTGCTAACCTTTTAGTAATCCAGTTATTCTTTTTTCGTTATAAGAGATTCATTTTAACTTTGCATATTTCAGGCTGACATCAAAAATACTAAACCAGATAAAGGCTATAACATAGAGAACAAGGTAATGAATAATTAATAAAAATGGCCACATTCAGTTTGAACAACTCACAACAATATGAAATTAAGACACTTCGATTAAACTCTTAGGCATCATTTTCATTTCCAACATGTTACAGCAAAAAACAACAAAGCTGTAAGAGATACTGATTCTAGCTGCTTCAAATCTATGTTAAAAACCAACAAAACAAACCAAAGCAAACAGAAAACAACAACAAAAAAACAACCACAAAGCCAAAAACAAGTTTAAAAACCCCAAAACAAACACACAAAGAAACAAAAGATTAATGCTGGTACTTCAGAGTAGCTACCTATCTAGGTAAAGAAAAGGCAAACTACCATTAAATACACAGAATACACAAAACAATGAGAGATGAATTAGGCTGGATTTCTTCAAAATACAAGGACAGATGGATATTAAGAGACAACTTATCTGACATTATAATTTGCTTCTTCTGAATGTAACCCTCAGAAAAATATCTACTTTGCTTTGCATGAGTGTTTTCAAAGAAATAAAGTAGGGACAAACCCTGAAATATCTTTCCCAGAATCTCTGCATTTCAGGATGTTTTCGTGCTTCACATAATAAACCATTTTACCTCTTTTCTATTGCCAAGTGCAAAAACATATGCATTAGTGACTTCAAGAAAACCATCTTTACTACCCTGCACACAATAGTTAGACCCCCTGTGTAACATTCTTTTGCTGACTTGCTGTTCTGCATCCTGTGATCCAGCTTTTGATGTTTTCAGCTGTTTTGTGTGATATGTACAGAGCAGGGCTTTTTCATGACCAGCAATATTAGTAACAACCATATTTGCTGGTGGCATAAGTGTCACAATTTTTTTTCCCAGCATACTTTTAATTCATTAAGGCAGTTATGACAGAAGGCTTGCCCTCAGCATCAAGGACTGAAAGACAGACTTTATAGTGCCGATGAGAAAAGATTCTGAAATCACAGTTACTCCATATGTATACATATATAAATACACACACACATTCACCTTGTATAAAGCAGATTCTGAACTATCTCTTCCTGTACATGCCAGGGCTTGAGCTAGTACTATTTTGACCTAAGTTTTCTGTGAGCAGGGATGATTCACAACAGTGATAGAGTGCTTAACATTTAGTTCATTAAGTAGTCTCAGTTACTGAGGTTAAGCACATGAACAAATGATTTACTTAAGCTGACACTGTAGGTTTTATTAAATGTGTTGTCTTTGAACTGTTTGGAGTGAGTATATATACAAAAAAATAAAACTGTTTTTAAAAAGACTTTCTGACATCTTGGTTAACTTCAATTTTATGAGAAACCAAAATAATATTAAATAATTAATATTCTCTACATTTCACAAGAATTATGCCACAGTTTTGACTGTTTACAAGGCAGATAAGTAGGTACCATTGTCTAAAATATTGAACTGCTTTAGGAAATTTAAGAATAAACACAGTATTCAATGTAGCACAAATTTAGGTACCTAATATTATGGTTTTCCTTATGTAATCCACTCTTTTGAGAGGTAAAAATTACTAGCACCCCTCAGTGATGCATGCTTTCAAAATGAACCCTATTTTCATGATGAGAGTAAAAGGTAGATTAAGCTGCTGAACTTTAGCCTACCAATTTCATTGCCAGATGATTTATTCCAAGACAAAGCAGAAAGAACAGAGCCAAATGAGTACACTGTAGAAAACAGCTGGATTCCCAATGCAGTAGTGCTGTCATTACACCAGATTTTCTCTCCTTGTCTCTAACAAACAGAATTGCGGCTACTTATGCATTTTAAAATTCTGAGAAAGGAAAATGAATTTATATTTGCAAGTTAAATGTGGGTGAATATTAGAGGCCATGTCTGTGATAAAAAATCTTTATTAACTTTTCTGCAATATATACATGCAGTGAGAAAGTCACCTTCAGGAAGACAACCTGTGTTCTGCTTAAATTCATACTGGCTTACACACTATGAAAATAAAATGTTTTCTGTTTCTTACTAGTTTTATTTTATTTATCTCATTCTTGTTCTCTTTTAATATGGAAATCACATTATAATCAACAGGCAATAGCATTTCCACAGTCACATTACAGAGAAAGTGTTTGAACTATACACAAAAAAGCTCACAACGTATCAGGCACTCTAAAGACATAAAAAACTTGATTCCAAGATAATGAAAATAAGCTTAATATTTACATCTCCTGTGGGGATTTTTGGAATTTTAGTAACAAGATACCAGGCTACCCAAATCTTCTAAGGCTTTACTACTGAGCTACCTACGTGGCTCAGAAACTGAGCAGTTCCAAGCTATGCCCTTCTCAGTGTCCACTGTCCGCATCTGGAAACAAGGATTCATGGTCATCGTTTTGCAGGTACTCCAAATTAAATAGCATCTTGAAAGAAAAGGCATTCAGGAAATAAATTTATCTGACATAACGTAGCAAGCATCCCTATTCATCTTGGTATTTTTCTCTGATTTATTCTCATGTCCCACATCAACTCAGGCAGACTTAAATACCTATATCTCAACTTTTTACATTTTAATCTGGAAGCAGAATAGACTTCTTTACTTCAACTATGATCTGAAAGTGAGATAGAAGGCATTTCTTAGAACTGCAATTACAAAGAGCTTTGGTGAAAGGTTATAAAAAAGATTTTTAAAATTATTTGACCTTAAGCCTCTAAGGGAAGGACCTTAAGCCTTCCTAAGGGATGAAAAAGTGCCTAAAATGAATTTTTTTAAATCTCTTCAGTTGTGATATTTCAGCACTAGTAGAAATAGATGAAACTTTATGCAAGTCTCCTCACCCAAATATTCAAGTGTTTATGAAATGGATGTTATTCATCTATTCATTTTAACGATTAGGCAAATTAAATAATTTTCCAGTGGTGGTGTACAAACCTGATGCTATTTCCACTCCCATCTCTTTGAGTATACTGCCTTCTGGGCTCAAAGGGGCATCTGGATTTAATGCTGCAGATTTCACTGTATTGCACTTCTGTTCTTTGCATGAATTCATACCTCATGCATTCTCTGCCCCTTTTATTGATTCCCATCTATGCATATAACACCAGTGTGGCACATCCCTGCTGGAGTCTGTACAGTATCAGGACATAATTCTCTGCCAATATTGGTATTGTGTCTTAGTGAAAAAAGGAAAGTGAAGTGAACATTACTGAGAAATGGTCTAGCTATAGCACCTGTAGCTGGTGGGATCCATAAAACATCTGTGTGAATCTAGTCCTAGCCCAGAGTTTTATCATTGCTGTTAACATCAAACAGATTTTTCACATCCTTGTGTGCTAGTCAGGTAATGAAATTCTGTTTTAATTTGTCCAATTACCCCTTGAAAATGATGCAACAAAATTCCACTAGTCCTTTGTATTTTGTGGGGTTTATACCAGCAGACTAATAAGTTTATTTCTTTTTCTTATTATCAGTGAAAAATTGAGAGTTGAGAGTAAAAAAGTTGCAAGGTTCCCAAAGTATTCAAAAACAGATTTCCCAACTTCCACAGAGACTCTCATTTTGTCTTCCTGAGAATTGTCTTAGATACACTTTCCTGAGTTCTCCTTATTTAAAAAGTCACTCCTTGAAGAATGTTTCATTGTATTTTTATTACATACATTTCCCACTTCTTATTATGAATTGTTTTAATTCTTTTTTCTTTTGATATCTGTAACAATTTTTGAAAGGATAGTACTGCTGAGAATCTCAGAAGGCTTTATTTTTTTGTTATTGGGCATGTTGGCCATGGCTTAGTCAGTTACCTGACCCTGACCAGAGAGGAGGCTAACCAAAAATCCTTTACTCAGAGGACACTTGGCAAAAGCAAGAACAATTCTTTCAACTTAAGAGAAGGGTATTTACACATACATTGACTAAAGAAAGTTCTTTATTTAAAGTCCAGTGTAAAAACGAGTGGAGAGACCTACCTGAAAGCTCTACCGAATGACATCTACCATCTACATAAAAGAAAGTAACTTGTAATTTTAATGGAACTTAACAAAAACACAAGAAGACTTGTTTGATATTTGTCATTTTTCACTTCCTCCCACACAACACAAGGAGGATTTGAAGCCTATGTCAGCATTACGTCCTTAATTTTACTTTCTGAAGATACCGTGGGTTGAAAATTCAAGCATATTTCTTGAGAGGTTTTACAGTATGACTTTCAGGGCATAGCACCAGTTTTAATTACAGTTCTTATAGCATTATGATATGGACAATTTCCCTAACTTGAAAAGTCACTGAAGAGTCCCTGCAGATCACTTTTTTGCTCACTAACAGGGGTGGTTCTCCTGATCTTTCTGTGCAAGCCCTGATAAGCACTGACCTGTGAGTTGCTGATTGGTTTTGTTGAGTGCAGTCATAAATCAGGTCTGAAAACAGGCCCAAGCTCATTGAGATTTAAATGAAATTCACTAAAGAGAAAGATAATAACAGTTTTACAGCAATGTTACAAAAGGACTTAGAAACTATTAAGGTGATCATTTCTAAAGTGGTTTGCAGAAAGTTCACATCTGTGTTACATCTGCACATTGCTTATAAAGCTACAAATCTACAAATTGCTTATAAAGCTAATACTTTGCATTTTGATAACTTACTAATTGAAGAATTCCTTCATCCTTTAAGAATATAAATTACAGTTTCATCCTGTGCCTTATTAAATTACAGGTATTTGGAGGACAGTTACTTAACAGGAATTTTTTTGTAATCTCACCTAACTTTTAACAATATTAATGTGCTCAAATACTAAAATTCTATAAGAGTCCTTCATCTGCTAAATATAATAAATCGTTCATCAGCATGTAAAGATAATTTTAGTTTAAGCATCAACTAAGCCAGCTTGTTGACTACTTTGACTCAATATGTCTAATCATATAATTTCTTAGAAGGTTTGAAGTTTCATGATGTGGCATTAATTGTTCTGAAATTCCTTCATTTTAATTGCTGGCATTTTACTTTTAATGTTAAATCAAATCACATTTCCATTAATACAAATAGCAGCTGGGTTGAAGACAATGAGATAGCTCTCCTTAATTAGGTGAGAAAAAATTGATCCAGAGAAACATGATGCAACAAAACAACTTTTATGAGGTACTTTAATCTCATATATTATTACACCATACAAGCTGTGCCTGTTTTAGTATGCCAGCTAAATTTTTATTATTCATCTTAAATTAAATACATTAGTGGCAAAAATAGGATAAGATTCAGCATGCACAGTTGATCTTACTGACTGATTTCTGCGTGTTAGGCTGAACAAAATATATGATCAAAACCCATAAATTTTAATAACTAAAGAACATTCTGATTAGTTGGACTTCTGTGTAGTAGCCTGATTGAATTATAATTTCTCCCTGCAGGTGCTGTGGAAGTTAAAGCACATTTCCCACCTATCTTGTAATGAAGGAATAAATCATATAACAAAGAAAGGGAAGTGAGATCCTGAACATAGTTCTTGGCTTTGATGTCTGGAGCAGAAATGTTGAACATCTTTCAATGTCCAATACCTCACACCATAAGAACTTCCCCCAGGATTTATATTTTAGCTATATTGGATTAATTCAGTCTCAGATAATTTTTATTAAATATTATGTTCAACATTTTTATTTATATTTACAGTAAGTATTAGAATTGGCTGAATGTTTTAGATATTTTCCTATCAGATGATACCATTTTATCAGAAGCAAAACCTTCTACAACCTATTATTATTCAGATTAAGAGCATTACAGAAAAAAAAAAAAGGCAATTCAGTGAGATAAGCTTTTTTCAACCCTAATGGAGTGAAATGCTTTCACTTTTTTCTACTTTCTACAATAATCTCAATGTTTTTACATTAAATTATTCCAAATAAGTTGTCACTGATGATTTATAGCATCAAAATGATTTTTTTTTTTTTAACTACATTTAAATGAAAATTAGCAAAATTTTTGGATGGTTCTTCTATTGCAGATGAAAGTATTTTTTGTGTTTTAGAATAGTCTACAGAATGGAAATTAAAACTTCAGTCTGTGTTGGCAGAGTCCAAAACATGAATCCAGTGATAAGATCTCAGTATTGCAAAGTTCATTGAGATTATATATGCTTCGTGGGGTAAGAAAGCAAGAAAAGCATTTTTTTTAGGGGTGGAAACGTAGGCCCTTCATATAGAGGGCAGAGTAACAGCTTTGTTACTCACTCAGTTTTCATCCCCCTTTAAGAACAACCTCTGGTTGTTCTGTTGTGAACCATACATATTTAGTTTTTACTTTAGGTTTATAGTATTTCAAAGGGAATTAAAATTTAATAGGGATGCTTGGCAGTGACTTGTAACTGGTTTTCCTTAGCATAGAAGAAACATGGACTTATTTTCCTTCCTAAAATGGTCATCCGTATTTCAGTCACACTTCAGTCACATACATCTGAGACAGTACAGAGGACCTTCTTGGAAACAACACACATAAAAACTTCTGCATTTCCTTTTGCAGAAGTTCAGGGCTTTTCTAGCACATTGTGCTTCTCTCTATGCCACATGTCAGAGGGATTCATGTGTGTTCTTTAGTTTATCTTGATGCAGAATTCATTGCTGGTTTCTAGATGTAGTCTGCTATCTGTGTGATGAAGGGGAAAAATATCCAGGATTCTGGCATATAAAAAATTTCAGTGTTGTTTCACTGGTATAAATCAATATACATAAATTGAAGTGCTAGAGAAATATTGCAAAGGGGGAAAATTTCCCCATTTTAGAGCTAAAACAGAATGAATTGCAAAAATTGGTCTCCTTTACTTTTAGTGATTCAAAATTGAAAGCATATAAATCTGAAGGAAGAATAATACAGATTTATTTGTTCATTTTTTTACTCAAAAGTTCACATAAAAAAAAGCCCTTCACCATGCTCCATTCTCTGGTTCCTTGCATTAAAAATGAATGTTCTCTCACTTTGGGGGCCAAGGGGATAAATCAGAGGGATGAATTCAACATTATACATAAACAGATTCCTAACCTTCACTTGGAAAGTAGCTCCCTGTGTAGAGAGGAACTAAGGCAATGTAAAACTTTAATGTGCACATGCTGATGCCTTTCAGAAAAAGTGCAGGTGCAAGCTGCCTTGCTAAGAATAATAGAAGGATGAAGATTCAGAAGTCATATTTAATAAAAATTAATGTCAGGATATGCTTTTAGCACACAGGACAACTGAAAGATGGAACTTCAAAGTTCAAGGTATTTCTGTTTCGTTTGGGAGAGAAAAAAGTGATATCACATTAAGCACAGGAAAAGTTTTATACATTTGAGTTATCCATTGAACATACATCAACTAGAATCAGGTTAAACTCATGCTACAGTTTTCAAAAACGGAATCTATCAGACTACAATAAAAAAGCAAAGACAATATAGCAGGAAATGCAATTCATATGTCAATATTACAGTACTTTACGATGCTATAAAGTTTACCTTTTTAAAAAATATTGATTTAAAAATATGAAGTCATGAACAAAGAATAGAAAAGAATAAAAAATCATTGTTGTGTTAATTATAGTAAATGCCATTATTGAGCTGAGTGAAATAATTACGTGTATTCTTAGGTTCCACTAAGGCAGACTATATTGATGGGAGTGTTCCATTTGTCAACCAAGATTAAGGACTCAGACGGTTTATGAGCATCCACTTGATTTTTCATGATGCTGCCCTTTTATCATAGGGAAGAAAAACTTTAGTAACATGCTTAACTTTATCTTTGTTCACCTGTTTACATATGAAATAATGGAAAATTTGAACGTGCAGTTATAAACAACAGTAATTTGTACATCTCTCTGGTGTTACATACAAATTTTCCTAATGTTGCCATTTTAGCTGAGGTCCTATGGAAGTATTTGATGGCTTATGTTAGGTTTTGCTTTCCTGAGTTAGTGAAATAGAAGCATGAGAAGGAATCATTAATGCTGAAGCAGCCACTGAATTTTTCTAAGTTCATTTCAGAGATGTAAAATTGTATTACCTCTTTTCAGTCATCTAATGCAATTGTTATTTAATCTGTAGTAATTTTAACTGTAGTTTTAAAACACAACAGCTGTAACATGTCAGAACAAAAGTGCATAATGCCCAGTTTCCTGCCTCCAACTGCATCTGTAAATAAATGGCTTAGAAAGAATGAGAAAAGGCAAACCATATGATTCTTCTTCCTAACTCAACTTGCTTCCAATTTCAACAAAATTCATCACAGAGGACTACCTGAGTCATTAGGTGTACATATATTTTGCAACTATATATGGATCTCAAATCTGTAAATGGATTTATCTTCCAAGAACTTGTTCAGTCTGCCTTTTCATTCCTTCATGTGAACTTTAAGCTCCCACAACACACTTTGTCAGAGCACAGCTTTCTATCCCTTTGACTAGGAGCCACTTTCTTTGGTTGTTTTGAACTGGCCTGCAACTAACATGTCCTGGGGATGGTGAGAAAATCAATTAACTTCCTCCATGACACAATGATTTGTGGACCTGCCTCCTGAAATCCTTCTAATCCCAGTTGGAGAGTCCTAGTTTGCTCAGTCAGACCCCATACCAAAGCTGCTTGGTAGCTTTGATCTTCCTCGTGGTCCCTTTCTGAAGTTTCCACATTTTTGCCATATCTTCTACTATTTGTTTGTTTTTAAGATGAGGAGATCAGAACTGCACATGCTATTGAAGAGACAGCTGGCAAAATGAAGTCCTCTGTTTCACTCTCTGATTCTTCTCTAACAGTTTCCAACCTTTCATTTGTTTTTTGAACTCAAAGTGGTTTTGATCATGAATCTGACATATTCATGGGACTGTATGGCATTTAGTATCTGTAAATACACATTTTGAAAATGATCTCCATGCTATAGTGATGTTTAGACTTGGTTTGAACACTCTATTATTCTATATTAGACAACATGTCATAAGACTTTCACAACATTTGAGCACCACTTTATGAGTGTATCTATCCTTACTCTTCCCTCTCAGATGGAAAATAAAAGCATATAGACAGTAGATGAGTCACACATAGTGTTTGCAATGACATTAAAGATCAACATTCTGCTGGCATATACCCTGGATTAGGCATTTTCTTTCTTAGCCCATGTAGAACCTCATCAGGCTTGACAACGTTTAATAGATAAATGACTACACTATTTTTAAGTTTTATTGAACTAGGCAAATTATATTTTGCTTTGTCTGCATCCCCCAAAATAACTAAGTAGTCCTGGAAAAGCCTATGATGCCCACAAATGTAACCAGATTGTAACATGCTTTTACCCAATATTTCAGCATTTAAAACAGCATTCACTCATTATGTGATAAACTGGAGATTTTCTCCATCCAATATGCCTGTCTACCTGCACTCAGCAGCAGAGTCAAAGTACAAAGATGTAATGGACAGAATATTCTTCAGAGACTGCAGATGAGCAAATTCCACCACTATATTGTTGCCACAATATTACCCTATCCTCACATAGATTATTTTCTATGCTGCTCTTACAGGAGCAAGCAACGGATGAAACATTGAGATACAGCCACATTTTCACAGAATCACAGAAGGGTAGGGGTTGGAAGGGACCTCAGGGGATCATCTAGCCCACCCCCCCTGCCAAAGGGGGCTCCCTATACCAGGTTGCACAGGAAAGTGTCCAGGCGGGTTTTGAACATCTCCAGAGATGTAGACTCTACAACCTCTCTGGGCAGCCTGTCCAGCGTTCTTTCACCCTCACAGTAAAGAAGTTTTTCCTTAAGTTTGTGTGGAACTTCTGGTGTTCCAGTTTTTGCCCATTGTCCCTTGTCCTGTCCCCAGCCACCACTGAAAAGAGCCCGGCCACATCCATTTGGCCCCCATATTTTAGATATTTATAGACATTGATAAGGTCCCCTCTCAATCTTCTCTTCTTCAGCTCTCTCAGCCTCTCCTCATAAGGGAGATGCTCCAGGCCTCTAATCATCTTTGTGTCCCTCCACTGGACTCTCTCTGGAAGAACCCTGTCCCTCTTGAACTGAGGAGACCAGAACTGGATGCAATACTCCAGATGTGGCCTCACCAGGGCACCTCCCTTGACCTGCTGGTCACGCTCTTTTTAATGCACCCTTAGGATACTGTTGGCCTTTTTGGCCGCAAGGGCATATTTCTGGCTCACGGCCAGCCTGCTGTCCACCAGCATACCCAGGTTCTTTTCCTCAGAGCTCCTCTCCAGCAGGTAAGCCCCTAACCTGTACTGGTGCATGCGGTTATTCTTCCCCAGTTGAAGGACTCTACATTTGTTCTTGTTGAACCTCATCAGGTTCCTTTCCACCCAACTCTCCAGTGTGTCCAGGTCTTATTCAATGGCAGCACAGCCTTCTGGTGTGTCAGTCACTCCTCCCAAATTTGTGTCATCAACACTCCTCCCAACTTTGTGTCATCAACAAACTTGCTGAGGGTGGATGCTACCCCTACATCCAGGTCGTTGGTGAAGATGTTAAACAAGATTGAACCCAGTACCGACCCCTGGGGAACACTGCTAGTTACAGACCTCCAACTAGATTCTGCATCACTGATCACAACTTCTGAGCTCTTCCAGTCAGCCAGTTCTCAATCCATCTCACCATCCACTCATCTATCCCATACCTTTAAGCTTTGCTACAGGGGTGTTGTGGGATAAGGTATTGAAGTCTTATAGCAAGTTTACTTTCTGAGGACATAGACTCTTTAATGAAGAGCAATTCCTATTCCTTAAATTTCAGAACCCCAGTCATTGTTTCAGATTTCTAGGACAAGGATCACCTTTCTGTCCATGTTGTTTGGCACCTTGCACAGAGAACCTTGGGTTCAATTGCTAGGTGTCAGTGTGAAAGGTAAATTAAATCAATCCAGGACACATCTAGAAAACCACCTGCCAGGTCAGGCTTTAAAATACATTTTCCTATAATTTCTTTCTTGTACTGGGATTTCTGCGACACATATTCTAGATTTTTCCTGTTAGATTAAATCTTAGGCTTTGGAGCATAAGATAGTAGTCTTTTTCCTGAGTTTTCCCCAACTTTCTCTTTCTCCTCATCTTTGCATGGATCTATATAAACTTTATTTTAGCAACTCATTATCTTATAAATCAAGTATAAATATTTATTTCTTGACACATTCATTAGTTTGTATAATTTTATCTTAACATCTCAAGCAAGCAAAAGAATCATTAGTCACCTTAACAAGTAGTTTTCTTTCACAGAAATGCTACTTTAAGATAAAACCTATTTCAGAAGTTTCATACTATGTTTGTGTTTTATACTTCTAACACTAGATATTAACTGACATTGCTACAACATGAAGCTTTTATCTGATGTGATGTAGAAAAAAAATAATCTATTTTTAATCAACTCTTGTTCTTGTACGTAATCATAATTGAATTAGTCTTGATTTCAGACAGGGGATATTGCCACATGAAATCCTATAGTTACATTTACAGTTAATAACATTTTCTCCAGAAGCCCTGAAATGTAGCATTTCGCTATTCACTATTCAGAACACTAAACTGTTTAAATTTCTCTCTAGAGCTGTATTGAAGACAATTTAATAATTCTTTATGTTAATTAGATTAATTATTGTACATAGGAGTTTTTCCCCATGACATCTTAAGCAATGATTCAAGTATTAATATAAACTTCTATTTAAAACTGGCTAACAAATCAACCAATAAAGCATTTCTTATGGGAAGACAGTGGTTGCCATCTCAAATTCATTTTCTTTTATATAATTTTAATTCCCCTGTAGCACTTTCTTGTGCAAGTTTTCTCTTTCCTAATCTAATAAACTGCCATTTATTATTAAGTTTAAATTAATTTTATTACATGCATCTAATGTTCTTGATAGAAGAGCAGTTCAGTATTTCACAGAATCATTGACGGTTTGTACTCAGCTCTATGTCTTTCTTAAATTAAGTCTTCTCCTTTTTTATTGGAGAGACAAAACTTTAAAAGCCTCTCTGTTAGCTGGATTTTTAGGCGCATTAAAACTTTTAAAGTTCTATCTGCTCCCTTAATTGCTTAGAAACTCAGGCTCTGCTGAGCTGAGCAAACAATCTACAATGAATCCATATTCACATTCTTAACATATATGAATTAATAGCTGAAGTCACTGTGGTGGTTTGGGTGGATTCACCCTTTTGCTTGCAGCTTGCAGCCAAACACAGCCTGCTCTATCACCCTCCCCGCCTTCCCTCACCCAGGGAGTAGGGGAGAGAATTTGGAAAGAAGGGCAAGGACTCACGGATTGAGATAAAAACTATTTACTAATTAAAAGAAAATGATAATGATAACAACAGTGATAACAGACTGTACAAATGAGTGATACACAGTGCTCACCGCCCACTGACCAATTCCCAGCCTGTGCCAGCTAACGATCCCACAGCCGAGACGATCCCGAACCGAAACCCCGGAAGAGTGAGCCTGAGCGATCCCCGAGAGAATGTGCCCTGTCTTCCGGTCAACTCTGGTTAATATACTGACATGACATGATATGATATGGAATATTTCATTGGCACAACCAGATGCCAGTTTTGGGTTTTGCTCCTCACTACGCTTACCCCTCCCAGTCCTGGTGCAGCTGTGAAACAGACAAACACTGTGGTCTTGAGCTGCAGTAACTAAAAACATTGCTATTTTATCAACGTTCTTCTCATGATAAGTCTGAACTGAAACACTGAAAGTAAAATACTACTATTCTAATTACTAAAAAGAAAATTAACTCTATCCTAGCAAAACCGGGACAGTCATACAAGCAATAGAGCAAAAGGAGTTGAAAGAATATGGGATGAAAAATGTGATCTGCATCACATTGGTCTGGCAGCTCTCTTTGGGGTAATGGTGACTCAAAGGCCTGGAAATCAAAGGCAGAAACTTTGATATCTCAAGAGATTTTTCTTGAAAGCTGAAGTAACACCCCACACCATGCAGGATTCTCTTACCACAAAAGAAGCATTGAGAAACCAAGATAGCTGGTCTTCCTACTCCTGGGATCCAACAGCTCGGTAAAAAGCAGCTCATCTTCAGAGTAGCATTTATGTTCTTTTTTCACCAAGATATTACCTTTCTTTCTTTGACAAAACTCACTTTAAAAAAAATTGACAGGAATGCTTTGCTTCCTATATTTGAAATACTTTGTCCAGGCTAAATAATACCATACACTAATAGGATAGGAATTGTTCTGAAAAAAAGAACTCTGAAAGCAAGTTCTGATATTTGCTTCTTTATTTGAAACTCATTGATTAAAAGAAGCCAAACACATACTACCTCAGGTAATTTCAGTTCTAAAAGACAGAATCCAAAAGCCAGTGATTTTCTTCATGGAAGAGTTTTAACATTTCTTGTGGGAATATCAGGCATTTGAGCACCATTAAAACAGAATGCCACTTACAGTTTAAGAAAAATTACTGTTGAATGAATAATGGCTGCTTAAGGCACAAGTTATCTATTTCTGCAATTAGCAGAGAAATCCTGTTGTAAGACTTATTTAAAACATCAATTTTATCGCTGCAGGAAAGCAGCAATGTGTGTTAGTTGCATTTGGCAACGCTGCTGTGATGTAGTTAAAGGCCTGTCACACTTACTGTTACAAGGTTGTATTTTGAAACTCTTGCAACTATGAGATACCAATTTTCTCCAGACAAAGTCTGCGATCAAGATTTTCCCCTGGAAAAGTCTCTTCTTACAGAAAAATAATCAGGCAAAAGAGATTTTTCTTTTTTAATGTTAGAAACATTAAAATCCTAAACTTAGGATGCAATAAATTAAGCAGATGTTCATATTCTTCATGAAGAAGGGGATATGAGATATAGTGACCGGACTCTGTCTCCCTCAGAGCTATGTCCTGTAGGCTCGGTGTATTGTCTCTTACCAGGTTACATTCTAATAGTGCTATGTATCTTTAGAGTCTTCAGAGAGGTCTTTCCATAGGGAAATTTGAATATCTGTACTCTATAGTCAAATACAGAAAAATCTCCCTGAAGGCGATTCCCAGAATTACCTCCTTTCAGAAGTAGTGGTAAAAAATATCTCTATATATGTGTAAAATCTCTGATTCCCAGATCATCTGCTCTAGCATGACTGCTTGAACATAGAAATGGGAATTGCCAGCATGTATGCACAATATTTCCATGTTAACTCAAACATTCATTGTGCTATAGAAAATACATTGGGGTTGAAAACCTCCTGGCTATTACTCATCTATGTGTATGAAGAAAGAAAATTTTGAATATAATGGACCCTAAAACCAATATAGACAGGATATGGAAAAAAAAAGGACTGGATAGGTTCATGACGGACAATGCATTTGGCAATTCAATAACTATATGCAGCAGTGTCTCTGCATTTCTGGACCCTGACACAAGCTACATGACCACCTTCCCTTCCTCCTACACTGTGTCTCTAGACCCAGGGCCACAGGGTAGTTTTCAGTATTTTTCCACCTCATCCCTCATCTGGATGACATAAAGACTGGAAAGCCAGGGCATGTCCTTGTCACATCAGTTCAAAGCCTCAAGGAGAATCTGATCTACTAATCCAAAGATTCAACCTGAAAATCAAGCTTTCCCTGAAAAGAAAATTTGGAAGATCTTGCTATATTTTCTGTATGCGTGTATGCGTTTAGAGACTTCATAAGTAAAAAGGAGTCTCTGTGGCTTTTACCTTAAGCTAGGATACAGACGTTAGCTTTGCAAACACTACCTTTTGCATTTTTAATGGTATTTACTATCTGTCTCCAATATACATACTTAATAAATAAAAAACACTTTGCACTATTTAGGAACACTATACAGACTGCAATATCTCCTATAAGAGAGTCCTGATGGAAAAGGAAGGTATTTACTTGACATTAACTATTATAAATAAGACTTAATAATGTACAGAGAACACAAAATTGATGGTAGGTAAAGTTTCCCTGCTGTTTGGGACAGATCTTCTCTGAAGTAATTCTCTCTGCACTGTATTCCTTGTGCAATCTGGCTGACCTTTTTATTTGGAGTCTGCACTTGGCAAATTACATGCACTTCTGATTTCTTGCTGTAGTGGTTGAATTAGTGCTAATGAGAATACATTGAGCAAGCAGGTTGGTCTAAAGGAACATGTTTGTGGGGGGCAAAGTGTGAGCCAGGCATGGAAGTGAGTGTGCAGCTGCATGGTTGTGCAACATCCTCTTAGACATTAACTAGATGTGATGTGACTTTCCCTGAGAGAAATTCTAACACAATGGAATGTTCCCATCTTATTAACTGACATTGTACAGTATTAGATTTTCATACAGTGATGCTCACTGCTGTGGCATCAGCAAACATTGTCTCATGTTAACTTCAATAAAAATCAGATATATAGAAAGAATAAAAACTGAAATGGTACATTTTGCCCTCTTTAAACTAGATTTATAGCATTACTCAATTCATGTTTCCTGTTCAAGGGTATTACTTCATATTTCACATGAACGGGTAAGTTAAAATCAATAGTAAAATCTTTGTATATATTCTGTACATACATTTCAGTAGTATTCTTTCTCTGCCCCATAGAATAAAAAATAAAATGTTTGCTATTATCCCACTAGTTTCACTTAGAAAGTCTTGCTTGCAGAGTCCAAAATAATATTAAAATTTAAAACATTCTGTTACTTATTCTATGACTTGCAAACTTGTGTCATATCCTTTCCAGCTGAATGTGATATATTTTCATGGTAAAAGAAGAAGATATATCAGAGGAGGGATTCAGCCCTGAGGCAGCAGAGACGGTAGAGTGTAAATTTAAGTGCTCTAGCAGGTTTTAGCTCATTTGGTGTAGGTCTGGGAAGAGAACAAGGGGATGGAAATAACCATAACTGCCTTTTAACCATTCCAGCTCTGCAGGGATGGTGAAACCTGAAGTACCTTTTCTCTCATGGTATGAATATCCTGATTCCAGCCTTGTTTATGTATTCCTTATAAGAAACATTTAATAAATTGACTACAAAGTGAACCCGAAGTAATTTGTGCAGGTCACAGTGTTACAACTTTGACATGAAAGCAAAGTCAATATACATGGAATATGAGAGGAAGCTTGACAGCTTGCATCTCTCTACAGTCATAGCTGTTTTGTTGAAATTCCTTAACTGAATAGTTGCAGATAGTGAAGTCACTTTAACCTTGTTTTTTTGTGGGTTGGTAACAGTGAGTGTCCATTACTATAGTTTTGTCTTCTGATTGTATATTTTTCCTTACAGGATTGCTTTTTTAACACCCTCCTCTCCCAACAGCAAGTTTATATACATTCTCAGATTTAGCTTCCGAGCCAGTCAAAAGAATAAATTGTTGGATTGAATATGTACTTTTTTCAAAGATATTAATTTATTTTTCTCACTGAAGAAGGTAAAATTAACTGTTGTAACTAAGACATTAGTCAAAAATTTGACTATGAGTCTAGCATTTTATTTGCATTAAGGTCACACACTTATTGGAAAAACGAGGTTACTGAAGTGTAAATTTGAAGACATATGAAAGTGAAACCTGTTTGTGTTACACCCCTCCAAGGTTCCCCTTTCTCTTGCTTTGTGAAACCTTTCCAGTCCAACAACTTCTAAGAGCATTTAAAAATGTATTCCTCCTCGACAAGTGCTTCTGTTTACAGCACAGCTTTCAAGAGCTGACAGGTATGCCTTAGTGAACTAATTTATTTATCCTATTCACATGCAAAGCTGCACACAGCTTCCTGGCACTGTCTCAAGTTGAGAACTGAAAGCATACTATAGCCAGTGCATCACTGAATTTTGACATGTAGTCACCCATGTCAGCTCGGCTTACATATCAGGTTCTCCAAGAAACTCTACTGCTAAGTGCGGAATAGGGCCTGGGTGATTTGAACACTCCTGTTCCAAAAGCAGTAGCCAGCTTGGTGTTCACTAAATGCTATTTCTTGCAAAAAAGAGTCTCAGAACACACCCTCAAAATACTTGCTTTGATAAAAAAGCAAGCTGATTCCCTAGTGCTTGAGTTTACAAACCTATAGACACCTTTATAAAATATTTCCCAGATTAGGCAAAATAACGAGTTTTCCCAGAAATGCAATAGAAAGTATAATTTAAAACACTTATATATATATATATATATATA
>NW_010322485.1:0-256 GCF_000700745.2 Antrostomus carolinensis
TGCCCAGGGACAGCAGTGCTGGTCCCCCTGCACCCCAGGAGCCAGCAGCTGAGGGTGCTCAAGGGGTTCTGTGAAACCAGGCTGGGGCAGATGCATCCCCCTCCATGGAGGAGACATCCCACCCAGAGCCTTCACCCCACACAGGGTTCCCTCCAGGCAGTGTAAAAACTGGGATGTGGAGGATCAACACCTGGGAGCTTCACATGGGCTGCCAAGCCCAGCACCTACCCTCCTGGTCTGTCCCCCACAGCACCCA
>NW_010322485.1:293-8289 GCF_000700745.2 Antrostomus carolinensis
AAGGAATCAATCCCAAAGGCACAATTATTTTTCCAGCCACAAATGGCTCCATGATTCAGGAGTAGGATCTTCAAAGCCGTGATGCTCAGCTCCCATGTCAGCAATATTGCAGCTCCACCTTCTCCCCCCTTTCCTGCTGGTTTCATAACACTTCAGCTTTTCTCCTTCATCCCCCTCTCCTTTCCAGGCTGTAGCTGTGCAGTGCAGCCAGCTTGCTGCCAGGAAGGTTTTCCAGCTCCTCTGAGGTGCAAAGATATGGAGGTGACCATCGGTGGGATTGGTTGAACCCAATTGCCCCAGTTAGGAGCATCTGGGTTCCTAATCAGGCCGAGCCCCATCCCAGGGGACTTCAATTGTCATCTACCTGGGGCTGCTGGCCGCGTGACTGAGCGCTGTTGTGTGCCCGAGTGACATGAGCAGCATGAAAAAGGGGCGGAGGAAATGTGAGCTGAGAGCTGAATGAATTCGCTCCCGCTCCCAGGAATTACGCACGGCCTGGGAAAGGGGAGGCGGGTGAGTGAAGAGCTCTGGGTGACTCCCAGCAGCAGCTGCTCCTGCCAGGAGGTGGGTGCTCTCCAGGCTGGATGGAGCTGCTGCAGCAGAGGGGATGTGATGGTTGTGTGAGGTGCTCCCCAGGGACACGGCCCACCCAGGGACCCCAGGATGAGATGAGTACAAGCTGATGGACTCAGCCCAGCTAGGCTGGTGGGTCATGAGCAACTGCAGGTCAGAGCAGGGACGGACCTGCTGTCACCCACTGCATCTGCTGGGGCTGCTGAGACCCTTCCCAGCAGAAGGGAGGCCCCCAGGTCCAGCTAGCAGCAAGGCTGAGAAGGGAAGGGCATGTGCAGACACACTGTGCATCCCCCCAGTAAGTGCCCTCGCACTCCCAGTTGCCCCAGTCCAGCCCTCAGATCCTCTTATCTGTATCTGCCTCTTGCACAGACCAAATGAGTCTCAGCTGACCCCAACCCCCTGGTCTCACCAACAGTTGGCTTGGACCTCCCGCTCCCTCCACAGAATCACAGAATCCCAGAATTGCCTGAGTGGGAAAAGCCCTTTAAGCTCATCGAGTCCCATCATGAACCCAACACTGACAAGTCCCTGACTAACCCATGTCCCTCAGCACTATGTCTACACGGCTCTTCAATCCCTCCAGGGATGGGGACTCCACCACTGCCCTGGGCAACCCCTTCCAATGCCTCAGAACCCTTTCAGCAAAGAAATTCTTCCTCACATCCCATCTCAACTGCCCTTGGTGCAACTTGAGGCCATTTCCTCTCGTCCAGTACCCAACCTCTCCCACAGTCCCACTCTCAGAGACATGCTCAAACACCTGGGTGCCTCAGTTGGTCCCCCCAGGTCCCATGGTGGCCCTGGTAGTCCCAAACCACCCTGCTGACTCCCTTCCCCACCTTCAGTTCCTCCTCTCAACATCCCACCACAAGTTTGGCACAATCCCAGGTTGCATTTCTCTCATCCCCCAGCCCCTGCAGGTATTACCCCCTCCCCTCGAGATGTGCCCGCTTTCTGCACACTCAATGCAATGGGCTTCTTGCCCAACAATCGGGGCTGTGACAGCCCAGGAGGAGCAGCCCCATGTCTCTGATGAGGTTTTTGGGTGTTTCACCACCTGGCTGTGCTCCCCATGTGTGCTCAGCTGGCAGCACACTGGGAAGCACTGGCAGAAACCTCAAGCTTTTATTCCTGTCCTAGTTTTGCTTGGTTAGAGCTAATTTTCTTCTTAGTAGCTTGGATAGTGCCATGTTTTACTGTGGGATTTCTCATGAGAAGGATGTTGGTAACATACTGATGTTTTCAGTTGTTACTGAAAGACGAAGGACTTTCCAACTTCCCTGTGTTTTGCTGATCTGCAGGTGCAAAGGACTCTGGGGAAGCATAGCAATTAGCAAACCGAAATTGGCATTTAGATATGCCAATGAGATATTCCATATCATAACACGTCATGGTCAGTGTATTAATGAGGCTTGACCAGAAAGTTTGTGTGTTCTCTTGGGGTTCACTCTCCCAGGACTGTGGTTTGGGTTTGGGGACTGTCTCTGCTCCAGGATTGCTGACTGGGACAGGCTGGGCATCGGTTGGCGGGTGGTGAGCAACTGCACTGGGCATCACTCATTTGTATATTCTGTTATTACTGTTCTTATCATCATTATTTTACTTCAATTATTAAATTATTTTTATCTCTATTACTCTTCTTATCATTATTATTTTATTTTATTTCCATTATTAAATTGTTTTTATCTCAACCCACAAGTTCTCTCACTTTCACCCTTCTGATTCTCTCCCCTATTTCCTGGGTGAGGAAGGGTGAGTAAATGGGTGTTTGGCTGCCAGACAGGCTAAAACCACCACAGTCTAACTTTGGGGATTTTCCATACTTACAATGATGTTATCAGAAATAAGGCCACACAGAAAAAATATAAGAAAAGCTATATATAGGGAATGACAACATAGAAAAAGGGAAGAGAGCAAAATGGGCTGAAAGAGGTGTCAGGGCTGTGCCAAGGCATCTCCAGCCTCCTCTCCCTTTGGTCCCATGTGAGGAGGACATAAACCATCTGATGTGCCAGCCACACAACTCTCTACCCAATTATTTTCCTGGGAAATCGTTTTTGGGTGACCCTAGACCCTCCTGGTGGTGCTGGTGCCTGCACTGGGCACCGTGCAGCAGGAGAGGGGCTGCTTGGTGGCTGGCACGTCTGTCTGTCTGTCTGCCTGAAAGGGGAAGTTGTCTGTGCCAGGGCAGCCAGGGCTGCTGGGACACCCCAGCAGTGTCATAGTTTCCTTAAGGCACTGGTGACAAAAAGGACACTGTCCATTTTTAAACCAAGGCACGTCACCTCCAGAGCTGCCCTGAACACAAGCAGGGTTGTCTCTGCGAGGGGGCACTGCTAACTGCAAGGATGTGCTACTGCACATCATATTTGTAATGTCTGAGCATCTGCCTTCTATGGAATCATAGAATCATTTGGTTGGAAAAGATCTTTGAGATCATCAAGTCCAACTCTACCTATCCACTAGTAAGCCATATCTCTGAGCACCTCGTCTACCCAGCTTTTAAATACCTTCAGGGGTGGGGACTCAACCACAGGAACTACTTTCAGGGAGTTGGAGAAAGCCAGAAGGTCTCTCCTCAGCCTTCTTTTCTCCAGGCTCAACAACCCCAGTTCCCTCAGCCGCTCCTCAGCACACTTGTGCTCTCAACACAAGTCCCAGTGTGCCCCATACTGATGAGATGTGTGAGACCTTCCCACACCAAAATGAGATATCTCTGGGTTGTCCTGTGTGGGGACAGTGGGGACACCAAGTCTCACTGCCCTGTTGCAATAAGTCATCCAGCTGCTGTGAATGCTCCCTCATTAGCAGCAGTCTCGGAGGGGTGTGGGCACCAAGGGGACACAGGGCAGGTCACAGCAGGGACGTGGGCTGTCCAACATCCCATCTCGTATCAAACCTCTGGGTTCCCATCATTGGGGCTGGGCTCAGCCACGCTCTGGTGGCAGATTTGGGGTCCCAGGGCCGCTCCTGCTTGAGGACAGCCTGCACTTCTGCATCCCACTGGCACCTGCATGGGGACAGGACCCCATTGCCACCTGTTGAGGGATGGGACCCAAATGCCACCTGCATGGGGAGAGGACCCAAATGGCACATGTACGGGCCCAGGGCAGCCAAGCAGGGACAATGCCAAGCTGTACCAGGCAGGAAGGAGCAGCCCTGCATGATCTGAAGGCTCGCTGTGATTTTTCTTCCCATTTCCCACCCAATATTCAGGCTAAACCAGGAGGAGGATTTTTCCTCCTTCCTTCAGTGGTGTCATTCCCACCCGAATTATTTTGTTCCAAATCCTGAAGCTCCACCGCCTGCCCGAGCCAGAGGAACACGTTTTGAAGCACCTTTGCTGGCACCCACTGTGTCACCATATGTCAGCTCAGCTCTGGCAAGCAGGGCTGCCAGGGCAAGGTGGTTTTTCTGAAATAAAGAGCTTTTGCACCATGTTCTCCTCCTTCTCCCAGGCTGTATTTGCTGCTCTGGCTGCCTACCTCAGCAGGAGTGACTGTGTTCCCCCATCACCATCCATCAAGCTGTGGGGAACAGTGGGAGTGAGCAGGTTGCCAGGTAAAATATTAGGGCAAAATATTGTGATAATTAACAATTAACAATAACCTAATTTACCTGATGTGGCACAGATGTAAGGATGGTTTTCTGTGGTTTTGGAAGGGGCAAAATAAGAAAGATTCTTTTTAAAAAAAAAATCTGGAGTGTTTTTGCAGCTGAGGGCAGGGCAGCCTTCCCTCCCTGCTGGTCTCCTGGCCTCCTGCTGCCAGCAATGTCAGCTTTCTAAAGCCAGGTTTGGAGTGAGCTGCTCCGGAGGAGCTCAGGACCACCACAACGCCCACACCCTGGCAGGGATGTGGGTCTGAGGACCAGGAAGGTCCCAGGTCCACACAGAAAAGCCATCAGTTGCTCTAGAGCTGGTGACACATCAGCACAGAATGAAATCTGGAGGCACTGCATGCGGCAGGGATGGATTTGTTGCTCCATGGCAAGTGCTGAACCCCCATGCTGATCCCCCCATGATGTGCTGGCACAGGGAGTGCTGGGCAGCCCACCCAGCAGGGAAAAGCCCCCCTGCCGTAGCACTCAAAGGACCTCCAGCCTCCCCAGTTCCTTTCCCACTGGGCAGGAAGGACATTGGGTTTCCTAAAACCCAGGGAACAAATTCTCAGCTTTGAAGTTGAGCAAAAGGCAGCTCTGACCCCCCCTCGCCCAAGCACAGCCGGTCCTCTCTATTTATTGATTTTAACTCTTGCTTCTGCCATTTAAACAGGATCCTACATGGAGTCACAGCACCTGGTTCCCCTCTGAGCATTTCCTGAGCATGGGCACATTCTTTGGGGTTCCCTCTGAGCATCTCCTGAGCATGGCCACATTCCCTGGAGTTCCCTCTGAGCATCTCCTGAGCATGGCCACATTCCCTGGAGTTCCCTCTGAGCATCTCCTGAGCATGGCCACATTCCCTGGAGTTCCCTCTGAGCATCTCTTGAGTGTGAGCACATTCCCTGGATTTAGGTTGGGGACCACATTACCTGGATCCAGAGCCCTGGTCTGAAATGTGGGGTGGGCTAGGATTTGGTCAGGAAAAGGTCCCAGCTGCTTGATGGTAGGTGAAATAATTAATGTAAAGTAAGTGGTTGGCTTGGAAAAAATTCAGCTGGAGTTTGGGAGGGTTATAACCCAGTGAAGCCAAGTGCTGGGAGCCACCAGGATCAGCCCCATGGTCTCACATGAGATGTGCCTCTCCCTGCCCTCCCAGCCAGAGCCAGAGTCCTGGTGCAGCAGGATGGGGACCACAGTGGGTACCACTGTCCACAGTGGGTCGCACTGCCCATGGCAGGTCCCACCTCCCAGTGCCGGCAGAGCCGTGGGGGATTTACACTTGGCAGCACAAAGGCTGTTTGCATCCCACCTGCCTTTATTGACCACCTGGAAGTCCCGAAGCAGGGTGAGGGTGGCAGGATGGCTGGGGAGGATGAGACACAAGACTGTACCTTCCCATCCACTTTTGAGCAGTTTCCCTTATTTTTTTAATTATTTTTTTTTCTCCCAAAAGGTCAGCCCTCTTGTCGGAGCAAGAAGTCACAATCATCTTCCCTGTTATCAGTGTAATCGTGTTTGATGAGTCACTTGTTTAACGGGAAGAGGCTGCCGGTTGCCATAGGGATGGCAGCAGAGGAGAGAGGATCCCTTCATTACCCTAATCACCACGTGTGACGGAGAGAACACAACCCCAACCGAGTCCAGGCCAACCTCCCCTTCATCATAACTTCTTGATAGTTTCACATGCCAGGCTCTTTCCCCAGCCATGGGGCTGCAGGGGTGCCTGGGCAGGTCCCTGAACATGGGACAAGCTCAAGTTTTGGGGACATTACGGGGCTGGGAGTTGGTGGGGACCAGGGAGGGATGCGGATGAGTGCAGTGCTCAATGTTAGGCTTGGGTACCACGGGGAAATGGAGCTGCGGGGGTTGCAGCGGCTTTGGATTGATGGAAGGAGACAACCATGAGCTCCCTGACACCAGCTCCTTAAACTCTCATCCCTCCTTGGGCTGCTTCTCCATATCCCAGGAAAAATCTGTGGTTCCTGGGAGCACCAGGGCTGATCCCTCTGCGAGGTGTCTGGTGCCCTGATTTGCCAAGATGAGAGGCTAGCAGCGCCTGGGGGAGCTGTGGCTGTTTGTCACCTTTTGAAATGAAGCCACCAGCTCATCATGTCCAGCACTGAGTTCTCCAGGACCCATCTCCTCCCAGCTTGGTGTTTGCCAGCCTTTCACCCACTGGGTCTCATCACCGTGGGACATCCCTGTCCTGCAGTTGGGCACCTCCCAGGGGCACCCACTCGGTCCCTTTGCTTCACCTTCCTCTCTCCCACGCCAGATTGGGGGATTTATTCCCCGATTTGGTCCTAGAGGATGCTCTGATCCACTTCTACAGGTGACACAGTGGGTAGAATTCTGCCAGGTCCATCCCTGCAGACCCCTACTGCTGTCCGGAGCCCCCCACCACCTGTGTGATGCTCAGCAAAGACACTGCTGTCCCCTGGGGCACCCCCTGCTTTCCCAGCTCTTCATTAAGGAACCACTAATTACCAGCAGAGCATTCATCAATGCTGTTTCACTGCAATCTCATTTTGTGTAAATGGGCTGTATTTAGCTCGGCTGCTCCTGCTGGGGATGCAGCTTACCTGCTCACACATTTCCCTCTGGATCAGGAGAACATGGTGGAGAAGAGAGGTGAGAAACCTCCAGCTGTGCTCTCCAAAAAGGTTCATACTTGTTCCTCCTGCAGCAACGGGGTTTGAAGTACGTCTTAATGGGCTCCCAGCAGCGTTGTTTTCAGAAAGGAGCATCCTTTCTCCTTCACAAATCCCACTGTGAAAAATAAAAGGTGGGAGAAATGAAAGGAAGATGGCACCAGGGGAGACCCAAATCTCCTGGGTACCTGCTGGCCTGCCGCCTCTTTGGCGGGCAGCACTCGAGGCATTGCAGGAGAGCAGGTTTTTGGGTGCTCTGATGTCACTGGGGAAGGTTCTCTCCTGCCATGTCTCTGCTCTCCAAGCAGTTGTGGCTCCATCAAGCCCAACCTTGTGTGCAACTGTGTCCCCAAGTAACACCGTGCCCTTGGAGGGGAATTACTGGGCTGTCACCCTCTCTGCTCCATCAGCCACTTGGCAGAAGCATTGTGGGTGCCATGGCTTTCCTCCATGCAAGGAAACCTCCAACACAGCCAGTCCTGCAGTAGCTCTGGGGATGGGGACATTGGGGGAAGCAGCTGTCACCAGAGCAGATGCAATGAGGAACAAAATGCACGTGGTAAAGCAATGGGCTCATGGGCACAGTGACAAGGCTCTGAGTGTCGAGCACTCCAGCCCTGTCTGCCCAATCCATCCCACCCCCGGGAGCAATGTGGGGACCAGCCCAGGTACTTCCTCACTGAAAGGGTTCTCAGGCACTGGAATGGGCTGCCTGGGGAGGTGGTTGAGTCCCCATCCCTGGAGGTGTTTAAAAGACAGGTAGATGAGGTGCTCAGAGATCTGGTTTAGTAGTGGACAGGTATGGTTGGACTCGATGATCTCAAAGGTCTTTTCCAACCAGGAGATTCTACGATTCTATGATTATGCTGCCATCCTCAGTGCATCAATCCATGGCAGCGCTGGCTCTGGCAGAGACCCCAAATGCTGCACAACCACCGCAGGGGCTTGATGAGACCCCCACGCTTGCTGGGACCTCCACCCTCACCAGGACCCCCACCCTTGCCAGGTCCCACTATGCTGCTCCCCAAGCTGCAGCTCTCAGCCTCCCTGTGCTGCTGGGGACGGCAGCATGCGTGGAGCTGCAGTGGGACTCACACGTGGCTTAGGGACCCAGGGACACTGGTGGTGGACAGGGCTGTGTCCTGGTTTGAGCTGGGCCAGAGCTG
>NW_010322486.1:0-3012 GCF_000700745.2 Antrostomus carolinensis
TTTTTTTAATTCCCAATGACCACTTTGATCATGTCTCTGACTATTTGTACAGGGACTGTTGATCACTTGACATGTATAAAGATCGCGGTTACTGAGAACATCTGTATTTCAACACAGCATTATGTATCCTGTTAAAAAGATAAATTCCTAATGATTAAGATTCTAACAGCTTTTGACCAAATGATTCCAGATACTCTCAAACTCCTCTACAGTGTAACTAATAAAATTATTTCACCCGTGTGCTTTCAAATAATTCCTTATTAGTCCTCCAAGTTGTCAATAGGCAGGGTTACATCTGCATAGACATACTCCTCAGTCCTCTGAGTTTTACTAAGACATGTTCATTGAACCTCAAACTCTAGAAGAGCCTGACAGCTCAGTGGGAAGCCCTGTGTCTGCATTAGCAAAGTCTGTTTCTGATGGAGCTCTACCTCATGTCACTCAATCAGAAGCAGCAGCTGAAGGCCTGACTAGCTAGCGCTGTTCCACTAGTAAGCTGGCTGCTTTCACATCTTCAGAAAAAAATGAGGCAATGATTTTTACTTAATGAAGTCAGAAAATGCCAAAATACCACCCACCTCTGTTGAAGAATAATGAAGTGTGCTATTGTAAATAGCAGTCACTTAGAAAAATGAGGTGGAGGTCTAATATGCACAAAAGGACCTCTGCATTTAAAAGGACGTGACACTGTCCTGCATGACATCCTTGTCTCTAAGTTGGAGAGGCATGCACTAGATGGTCAGATCACTTAGTGGATAAGGAATTGGCTGGATGGTCGCACTCAAAGAGTTGTGGTCAACAGCTCAATGTCCAAGTGGAGACCCTCAGGGGTCGGTATCGGGACTGACACTGTTCAACATCTTTGTCAGTGTAGTAAGATAGGGTCTGGCGGCCGGAAGATATCGTGCTGTACGGAAAGGTAAGACACCCCCCTCTCTCTCCTAGTAGCCAATAGCATTTAGCCTGTGATGTAAGCAGGCGGAAGTGACGTAGTGAACCCACACCATATAGTACTGTGTCGCACAGCATTAAACGCCATTTGCAGCATCCTCATATTGGTGTCAGTGCTCATTGGCCCAGAGGCGGGGGGAGGGGTTGTCTCTGTGCCTCCTCGACCGGACGGGACGTTGCGGGATAACAACTGCAACAGTCAGTGACATGGGACAGTGGGATTGAGTGCACCCTCAGCAAGTTTGCTGATGACACCAAGCTGTGTGGCATGGTTGACATGCTGGAGGGACGGGACGCCATCCAGAGGGACCCAGACAAGCTCCAGAGATGGGCCCGTGCAAACTTCATGAAGTCCAACAAGGACAAGTGCAGGTTCCTGCACCTGAGTTGGGGCAACTCCAAGCACAAATACAGGCTGGGTGAAGAATGGATCGAGAATAGCCCTGAAGAGAAGGACTTAGGGGTACTGGTAGATGAGAAACTCAACATGAGCCATCAACTTGCACTTTCAGCCCAGAAGGCCAACTGTATCCTAGGCTGTGTCAAGAGAAGCGTGGCCAGCAGGTCAAAGGAGGTGATCCTCTCCCTCTACTCTGCTCTTGTGAGACCCCACCTGGAGTACTGCATCCAGTTCCAGGGCCCCCAACATAAGAAGGATATAGACCTATTGGAGCGAGTCCAGAGGAGGGCATGAGGATGATCAGAGGGCTGGAGCACCTCTGCTATGAGGACAGGCTGAGAGAGTTGGGGCTGTTCAACCTGGAAAAGAGAAGGCTCCAGGGAGATCTTAGAGTGGCCTTCCAGTACCTGAACGGGCCTACCAGAAGGCTGGGGAGGGACTTTTTACAAGGGCAGGTAGTGATAGAACAAGGGGAAATGGCTTTAAACTGGAGGAGGGTAGATTTAGATTAGATATTACAAATAAATCCTTCACTGTGAGGGTCGTGAGACACTGGAACAGGTTGCCCTGGAAGTGTTCAAGACCAGGCTGGATAAGGCTTTGAGCAACCTGGTCTAGTGGCTACAATCCTATGATTTCTTTCTTTAACTGTAAAGGAAGCATTTTTAAATACCATTGTAAAATCCTTCACAACCCACTGAGCATTAAAAAAAAAAAATATTTTAAAAAAAATCATATTTGTTCTCCAGAAGCAGAAATAAAGATCTTTTCTACAGCTATAATGCTGTCCAACCAAAAGATGATGATAATGCACTCCCATTTGTTGGTATTTTAGTTACTGCCATCTTCCAAAGCACTCGAACACAACGTCTACAGAGAATACATAAGCCACTTGAAATGTGCAAAATACAGTTCTATTCAAAAAGGAGTACCCAAGCATTCAGGCACAAAATGTTGCCAGAAAACAAGAGCGATGCTGAATCAGCACAGTAATAGTGGTATTTAGATGCAAACTACTGCAGTACCAGGTGGAGCAAAAATAGTAAGAACTTAATATAAGTTTATTTTTAGCAGTTACATACAAACTGAGGAGGTGTTAAGGACGACGACAGGGAAAGAATTCAAGAACGTGCTAGAATTGGGATAATAAAGGAAAATCATTGCATGACATAGTGCCATCCTGACCTTCAACAGAGCCATTTAAACCATGCCAAGACATGGGAGGAGGACAGAAGACTAAGGTACTAGAAGCCCAACAAAGAGACAAGTTAAAACCAAACCAAACCCAAAACTCTGAAGAAACATAACAGTTTGTCTAATTCTCTATTAAACTCTCATTACTAGATGAAATAATCTTCTCTTTCTCAGTTTATACTGAACTTTTTACACATCTAAGTCATTCTCACCTTTCAAACTTCTCCTTACCAGAACTACACGTTCACTCAGTCTAGTCTCCCTGAATCCGCTCTCCTTCCTGCTGCTGTAACTAAAACTTCATTCTTTCATAGTATCAGCAAGCGAAATGAAGGATGCCCCTAGAATTAGTTAAGAAACCTCTATACACATTCCACTTAAACTTTCCTCCTGTACAAATCAACTTGCATTGTTGATAACTGTACTGGGACTGGCCAGGAGGGAGTCAGCATCCTTCACAGCAGCCT
>NW_010322487.1:0-389 GCF_000700745.2 Antrostomus carolinensis
CTGCTCCACATCGCGTCCTGGCAAAAGTTTTGCGTTTGTACCACCTCCAGTCCCCACAGCTGGGTCTTGTCATCCCGGCTCCCTGCCTTGGCCGGGGGCTGCTTTTCGACCCTTGCTGTGGTTTTTAAATTTTTTTTATTTTTTTTTTTTTTTTTTTTTTTAACAGAACTGAACTGAAGCTAACCCGAAAAGCTGCTTATGTGAGATATTTCAACAGCTCAGCCTTCTTCTTTTCAGGCTTCTTTGTGGTGTTTTTAGCTGTGCTTCCATATGCTGTCATTAAAGGCATTATTCTTCGAAAAATATTTACCACCATTTCCTTCTGCATTGTTCTTCGAATGACAGTGACCAGGCAGTTTCCTGGGTCTGTGCAGACCTGGTATGACTCA
>NW_010322487.1:680-25251 GCF_000700745.2 Antrostomus carolinensis
CCTGCTGGCTGGTCAGAACGACGGAGGAGCCTTTCCGAGCAGGTTGCAATGCAAAGTCTTACAGCCCTCACATGCCTCCTAATTGTATGCAATGCCTTTTCTTTTTTTTTTCTTTTTTTTTTTCCCTCCCCCCCTTCCCCTTTCACAGAGGCAGCTCCATAGTACGTGCTTGAAATGGAGCTAAGTAGTTTCCTTCAGGCCCTGCTGGCTGGTCAGAACGACGGAGGAGCCTTTCCGAGCAGGTTGCAATGCAAAGTCTTACAGCCCTCACATGCCTCCTAATTGTATGCAATGCCTTTTCTTTTTTTTTTCTTTTTTTTTTTCCCTCCCCCCCTTCCCCTTTCACAGAGGCAGCTCCATAGTACGTGCTTGAAATGGAGCTAAGTAGTTTCCTTCAGGCATTTGGGATTCTGGCGAAGGGCCAGCCCTCGTTCCCAGTAGCCTTCAGAGGCATTTAAACTCGGAGAGAGCTTCACTCTGGTCCTCATTACTAATCTTCCTAATGAGGAATTTAAATTAGCCGGGAATATGAAAGTTTAACGAGATCTTAATAAATCCTTTTTTTTTTTTTTTTTTTTACCTGTTTTCATGAAAAATCAATACACTATTGTGTTGTCCCTGTCAAAACCTTTGTTGTTTTTAACATGCGTTGAAAACCGGTTACCTAATTATAGACAAATACATAAATATTGTGTGCAACGGTGGGTTTGTTTGGGGGTTGTTTGGGTTTTTTTTTTTTCCCCCATTTTTGCCCACACTCCTGGTCAGGCCACCACATGTGACCCAGTTTACTTGAGCAGTGCTGGAGAAGGGAGGCAGCACCCATGGCAGCTCTGGTCCTGGACAGATGGGAAGGGGCTGTGAGGGGAACGTGCGGCATTTGGGATCAGGTTTTGTTGCCAGGCTTGGAAGAGACGATCTTGCTAAAATAAGTAGAGTTTGATATGGAAACTTGGTGTGTCCATTTTCTGTGTAACGCTTCTGCATGGATCATTTCCTATAGTGGAAGGAATAATCCCAAAACACCAGCTTGTTGCCATAACAGTTCATACCCCTTTTTTTTTTTCTTGGATTTTTTTTTTGGTTCTGCTCTGAAAATGGCTAGGAAGTCAGCAGGGTGAATTGAAATTGAAAACCACAGCTTCACCCATTTAGGGTGGTTTTGTTTTTTGTTTTGTTTCGTGTTTCCTTCCATGGAGTAGAGGGGAATGCAGTGGGGGGGGCGGGGGAGTTGTCCATGTACTATTGCATGTGTATTTGAACAGAGTACTTGCTTGGCAGATGGTCAGGGTTTTAAAAGGAAGTCTCCTTTGGCATTGCGTGAAAGAAAGAGAGAGATGACTCATACAGCTCATACAGTTGCACTCTTGGCCAGTAGATAAAGTTCTTGTTCATTGTGGGACTCCCAGCAGGACCTCAGAGTAATTTCCCATTTTTCATCCTATAGAACAGGACATTTCTATTCTGGATCTTTTTTTCCCCTCTCTTTCCTCTGTTGTTGAAGTTCCCCATGTTCCTCTGAGCACGCATGGGAGCAGTTCGAGTTATGTGGCGTGCATGCCAGCGCGCTTGGAAATGACATTCTTTGAAAGTCGAGTGCGCTGCGTTCTCATGCACAGGAAATGGGAGGATGTCTGCTGCTCCACTGATGTCCCCAGAAGCCAGGCCGGCAGCTCCGCAGCCATGCTGAAATGTGGCTTTGTTTTCTGACACAGTGTTGGGGCTTTAACTGCGTGTCAGAGCACATTGTGTTCAGTTGGGTCCTTTCAGCCTCATGTTTGTGTGAGAGATACAAAACAACTTGAAATTAGACGAAGTGCAAGAGCGAAGTGTAATTACTTGTTGTGGTTCTCTATGGTGCTTTTCAACGTCAGCCTACTGAAAACACAGATTTTATGATGAGAGTGATGATAATTTGACTGACTCATTAGAATGCTATTTTGGAAACCAAAGCTGACTTGCACCTTCAGCTGTGCGTTTGAACTCCTGCCCAGGTCTCGAAAACTGATTTCTATTCATTGTAACAGTCACCTAGTTACGACTGGAGGAGCCTTTAATTTGGTTTGAACCTAGAAACCTCACATCTAATGTACTACATTCCTGCATGCTTTTTGAAGTTTAAAATACAATTGGGTTTATTTTCAAGCAGGCTTGTAACTTTTCTCTTTTTTTCTTCCTTCTCTTTCACCTAGACATGTTTGGAGCTGGAACGGTATCTTCAAAGTGAACCCTGTTATGTTTCTGCATCTGAAATCAAATTTGATAGCCAAGAGGATCTCTGGACCAAAATTATTCTGGCACGTGAGAAAAAGGAGGAATCTGAACTGAAGAACACGTGTGTCCCAAAAGAGGACAATCTGACTAGTCAGAACTTAGAGACCAACAGTTTGAATTCTGACGTGAGCAGCGAATCTTCAGACAGCTCTGAGGAGCTCTCGCCCACAACAAAGTTTACCTCTGACCCTATAAGCGAAGTTTTAGCCAGTTCAGGAAACTTGAGTTCATCTGTCACTTCCACTCCCCCTTCATCTCCTGAGCTAAGCAAGGAGCCTTCTTCCCAGCTATGGAATTGTACGCCGGGTGAGTTGCATTCACCGGGGAAAATACGTACCGGTACCGCTGGAAAGACTGCAGAAAAAGGTACACCCGCCAATGGTGACACCTCGCCAGATGGCAGAAGGCGTGTTCACAGGTGTCATTTTAACGGTTGCAGGAAAGTTTACACCAAAAGTTCACATCTGAAAGCACATCAGCGCACTCATACAGGTTAGTAACCGTATGCTTATTAAGAGTTGGCAAGTACTGTAGGGAATACCCCTGATGGTGGTGGTGTCACAGTGTTACACAATCACTGGGTGGGAGCCCAGGTTTGGAGAGATGATGTAATAGTAGTAGAGGCTTACCAGCATGGACGACATCGCTTCCTCATTCTCCTCTTAAGCGAGCTGAAGCCAAGACAGTTGGTGGTGGAGTAGTCTGCTGTCATAGCAGATAGGAGCCACTGGTCTAAGTGGGTGATAGTTAGGAAGCTGCAGTGGCATGCAGTCTTCAGGAGCAAAGATCTGTCCAAAACAGATGCTAGACCTTTGTTGACATTTATTTCTAAAGGAAAAGCCAGCTGAGACTTTCTTGCAAAAAAAGGAATATCATATCCAAAAATCGATCAGATCACTAAATACTTGTAAGATCTTGTTTTCATGGTTTGGTCTACATCAGGTCTATTCAATCAGACATTCCAAGGCCTTGATTATGTAAAGTATAGCTATGGTTGTAGATCATTTGACACTTTTGTATGCCATCGTTATGGGCAAAAATCTTGGAAGGCCACAGTGTGTTGTAGTCCTTCTAACACAGATGTGTAATTGGACTTCAAGTGTATGATTTACTGTATAATTTCATCCCAAAATATGGACTAACAGCATTGTATTGTTATGGAACCTGAACTAAAAATATCAGTCCTGTGTGTTACTGGGAAAGAAAGTGAGGAAGATAGACACTTCAGGGCTTTTATAAATATTTTATGGTTGAAGAAGCATGCTGGTTTGCTTGTTCGAGCATTATTATTTGACATCTCTTTTATGACAGCTGTTAGATAAGTATTGCTGCACCTTGGCTCAGTTGTCATCTCTTAACATGAAGTATATTGGCCTGGTGTTCTTGGTGTACCAATCCAAAGACCTATATGGGGTTTTTTTCCCTTGAGATGTGGAAAGAGAATTCAAGGAAAAGATCCCATTTTGACTCATGAGCTCAGCATTTTGTGGCTTTTATGGGAAGTCTGAGCAAGCTCGGATGCTTCCATTGTCATGCAGAAGTCAGATAAAACAAGATTATTTCAAGAGGAAAGAACAACTTCCACTGAAACTGTGGTGGTTGAGCAAACATAAATAGCTGCCAGCCTCAGAAGTATTGCAGAACTGTTGTCCTGGTGCTGTCTGGCTGAGAACGTTCCTGTGAATGGAAGTGGTATTTCTTGAATGCTGAAATAGCAGTGTTCAAAGTGGTGTGCAGGCTTTTCCAAGAATATGTGGCTCAGCAGAAAGGAGGTTGAATGTTATGCAGATGAGTGAGCGACAGAGGACTTTGATGCAATACGGTAGCCTAATTGCATTTTGGAGCCTAGCTGTGCTGGCTTTAATCACCTTTATGAGGTGAATGGTACCTGTTTGGGAGGAAGCCTGCCATTACGGACGAACAGGAATGGTAGAAGGTTGGATTTCTTTGTTTCCCGTGAGCCTGTTTAATCGCTTTTTTAAAAAATAAGAATGAGATTATTTGATGTGCTGTTGTTAAGTAGAAAGTAGGAATCATGTGGGTGAATTTTGCAAGCCTTCTTTGCCTACATGTTCTGAAACATTCAGATAGGTTAAATAAAATTGGCTGTCTTTGGGGGGTGGAGGAGGTTTACATAGAAAATGAATGGGATAGCACCTATATTTGAACACAGTCATGACTTAACGTGTAATCTGCTTTCTTTGTAGGGGAAAAGCCTTACAGATGTTCATGGGAAGGGTGTGAGTGGCGTTTTGCAAGAAGTGATGAATTAACCAGACACTTCAGAAAGCACACTGGTGCCAAGCCTTTTAAATGTAGTCACTGTGACAGGTATGTGACTGTAATGCACCTTTTTACATGGTTATTTCTAATGCTTGTTGGAAAGTGAGTCTAGGCTGCCTTTCACTTGTGGAGGAATCATTTGGGAACACAGCTGTGTCTGGTATTTTTAAGGGGGTATTATATGTATAGACCGGAAAAAAATGCTCCTGTTTTACTAATCATGAGGATGTGGCTTGTAGCCTGATGTTGCAGATGAGTGTTGAGCAGTCCCTAGGGTTTACCACCTATCAGCAGAGCTCCTGGGTGCCCACAGACACCTTGAGCACTCCCATGTATCAAGGGAATGCCAAATCCTTACTCCACCAGCCGTGTTTTGGAGTAACAGAGCAAGGGGGAATGCCTCAGCCGCATGTACCGCATCATGCGTGCCAGTGACCACCGGCTAACGCGCACCTCGACTCTTGCCTTGCAGGTGTTTTTCCAGGTCTGATCACCTGGCCCTTCACATGAAGAGACACCTCTGAATGGGTCAAGAGGTGAATCCTGCGGGCTAAGAGGCGTCAAGGTTGAAGAGCCTTGAGCAGAGGGATGCGTGTTCCAGCCAAAGCATGCCATTTTGCACCCTACCCAGTTGCCTCCAGGACCTCACTTCCTTGAAGGTCTTTTGAGGGCTAATAAGTCATGTAAGAAACGGCATAGCAACCGCGGTGCGTGATGTTTGGGGTTTCCTGGACTCATACACTGGTATCTAACCTTCTGAGTGGCTCCTAAGCCTTTGCCGTGAGCATGTGCACTGAGAATGTTAATGATTGGGCGACTGTATGCGATGAGGATCTCTTGATGACTGTATGCTGAGGCACATTTTTTTTCTTGTGGTTGTTTTATAACTGTAAGAGAAAAAAAATAGTCTGAATGTCTTGTATGTGAGGAATATCTCGTGAGATGGGACGACCACCAATCATTTCCAAGGGGTGGGGGGAGGGGTGTCTGCACCTTTTTAGAGGGAAAACAGAGAGGGGAAAAAGGGGAATAAAAAGAGTCAGGATGCCAGAATGGAGATGGGGGATCTCCCCGTTCCTGTGTGAGAGGAGCTTTCGGTGTCTGGTGCAGCTATTAAACGTGCAATGTGTCAAGTAGCTTGTTTTACTTGCTACAGAGCTCATTTGTAATCCATTGTATAAGCTGTGTATTTACAAATGTAACACAACTATAACTTTTCATTATAATACAAAGGTTATTGCATGGTTCTGGGGAACTATATGCTTTTCCATTCTTTAATCAGGACTGCAGTTTTGATTCCAGTTAAGAGCAGCTAAAATACAATTGGTCTAATGTTACATAATGTATGGAACATGAATAATTTTTTCTGTTGGGTGGATAAAACCACTATGGGTTAGAAACTGATTTTTCTCATGCAGCTAATTTTTCTCTTATTTATGCCTTGAGGACTAACTTCTGGTTTTCTAGCTGTTAATGCACTGTTGACCTTAATAATGGTGCCTTATGCAAGTGACCTTCTCTTGCAGGGGGTCTTATACAGGGGTATGGGTGATGCATGCTTTATTAAGGCTCTCTTTTCACCTGGCATTGTACTGTATCAAATGTATAATATGAGGGGAAAAAAAGGTTACTTCCAGGGTCCTCCTTCACAAAGACAAATATAGAGAAAAGTCGTTCATGTCAGTATAGTTTTTGTTTAACTTAGACAATTTGACTGTGTTACAGTATAATGCATATGCCAATTGAATACCTGACCAGTTCTGCCACCTTGAGACTTTTTTTATATTGACCTTGCACAACAACTGTGTATATACACACCCCAACTGTACTTAATATGTCAGGTTTTCATACATATTAAAGATACAGAAGTATTAAAAGATGTATTTGCTTAAGAGGCACAAGTTTCACATCTATATATCTAGCTATCTGTTGGTCATACAGAAAGAAACTATATTACTTTTTTTTAAAAGTGGGCAGAAAAATAATTGTGTATGTATATTTGTGTGTACAGTCTGTGTATGTGTGTATATATATAGATAATATATAAATATTTTTTTTAAAAGGAAAAAAAATTAGAACACATAGCTAGAAAATGCCACAGCCCATCAAAATATTCCTTCCCCCCACCCTGCAATATGGTCATTAAGGAGACAAAGAAATGAAAGATACAGTTACTAAAATCTAGCATTTTTAGAGGCTTTACCTTTAGCTTAATGGTATGCTAAAGGCTTTGTTGGCATTCAGTCCTTCTCAAGACTGCTGACTGTGTTTTGTAGTTATTAGGTTGTCTGGAATAGCGTATCTGTGGCCGTTTAAGAATGATATGAACCGAATATTGGCATGCTAAAAGAATATTAGCTGTGTGCAGATGAAGTACACTCGGGTTTTGGCCTTCCAGCTTACTGGAGGACCTGCGAGTGAGCTAGTCATTGTGGTGGTTGAGCTCTAATTTTACATAGTTCAGCTAAAATAAAGACTGTTTTTTCCTAGAGTAGAAATAGTCTGTCCAAAAGGAGTATTTTTTTTTTTTTTTTTTTAAACCAGCTCACTAGAGTCGATGCAAAGAAACATGTGACCTGTTTCCTTTTCTATTTATTATTGGTCTTGCTTACTATGCTAATATTTTGGTCTATCTTCCTGGAAATGTATGTAGATAAGTGGTTTAAAAAAAAGTATATGCAAGCGATCTGGTTCTAAGGAACAGACAGGCTTAAATCATTCTCATTTCATTTTTGGTTTAAATTGCCTGAAAATGCACTTTTTTTTTCCTTCTCCAAAACAGACAAAATTTCCCAGAAAACTGATTTTTATTTTGAGTTGCCTTTTGTTGTGTTTTTAACTCCTTGTTTGCATTGTCCTTGGCTTAGCCATAATTCTTATAAACAAGAAAGTAAACAAAAGCAAAAACAAACAAACAAAAAACCCAACCCCAAACAAAAAAATTAAACTTGCACTGGCTTGTCTCAATTGTGAAATACCATCAGACTTGTGTGGATGGGGTGGGGCTGTGTGCCATATGTCAAATGCCTGTAATTTTCTTAATAAGCAAGTACACTTTGTTCAGGTGATAACTGAGCCTCAATCAAGCTGAAAAATAAAAAAAAAAAATAAAACATTTTTGCTTGAAATTTAAGAAGAAAAAGTTTCTATTAGTGAAATTTCTTTTTTTGTTTTTGAAGCACCCTGTTATCTAAAGAATCTCTTTGTAAGATTTTTGTAAAAATTTTGTTTTACAAGATTTTATTTGAAATTGTTTTTTGCAAGATTGTTATATTTCTGTATGAATGTATTTTTTATTGGAATAACATAAAAAGAAATTCTTATCAGCATCACGTGTCTAGTTTCATCTTTCTCCTCTCTGACGTCCTGCACACTAAACAATGTCAAATACTATGTTGATGCTTTGCCTTGAGTCACCTGGTTGCAGGTACAAACACCTTTGGGGCAGGTCACTTTGTGGAAGACAAGCCCTGATGGGAAAATAATGTTGTCAGCAGAAACTAAAAGTTCTTCCATATCTGAGAAGCTGTTGATGACTCATCTTTTGTCTCAGCGGAATAAATAGTTAACGTGATTGTTACTGCAAGACTGCACCTTTATTCCAAATCATTTGTTCTGGAGAGGTGAATACACGTAGGACAAGTTCTGCATGTGGGAAAGGAGATTCAGTGGGCATTTAAAGTGAAGGAAAAAAAAACAGAAAGGTGGTGGCTGGGCTGGAGGCACCTGTCCTTAATATTTGCTGTAGTGTGGGCCTTTGAACGACCCAGTTGATGGGGAAGCAAGCCCAAAACCTTGAAGGCACACTTGGGGGAAGGAATGCAGGGAAGGTATCATGCGAGGTCTTCCTGGCCCAGATGCACAGGTCTGAGTCTGCTCTAGGGCTGACCTGACCCACATGATGGTCGTGACCTCTAACCATCAAAATGTAAGCCTCTGTATGAACTGCATTTTTTTCAGAGCAATGGCTCTTCAAAGCACAGCTGGCATGTCCACTGGCTTTGGACACATGCAGAACTTGTTTAATGTTGCCTTGTGGCTTCTGCTTCACCTATGTTGGTGTTAAAAATCACTTAAGAATTGAGTAAAATCATTGTCAGAAGTGACAAAGTTATATGCAGAGAAACTGACTTTGCACATGTGAATTCAGTTCACAGTAATTAAACATTTCATGGTTTAAGATTAGAAATGGTCTAAAAATTATATGGAAAAGATCTGAATCAATATATACAGACTGAGGCAGAAGCAGTGTGGAGGAGAGATCCTTGCCACCTACCTCAGTTAGCCCTTCAGTGGGCTAGTAAGTAGACAATAGGCCTCCGTATAGGCAAGGAAGAAATGGCAACTTAAGCAAATTCATGATCTGCAATGAGAAGAGAATATGAAATTTTACCACTGGTACCATATCTCACACAATGAAACACAGATGTCTTCTGGGAATCTTCATTACAGTTGCAAAAGAAATAGAAAAGGCTACTGAAGTTTAGAGATTGTGACATTTTGCCGCCCCCTCTGTATACAATGTAGAAATGGAAATATTTTTAAAGAACTGAACTTGCCCTTAGAGGTTCTCCACCCAAAATACTCAATGGGTGTGTAATAAAGAAGGATTGGCAAATTTTCGCCTGTTTATTGGGTGTGTGTCTGTAGGGCTGTGTCTTGCCGTACCTTCTAAAAAAAAAAAAGGCCTGATAACTCCATTATTAAGGATGTTATTGTGACCCCACCCCCTTTTTTTTTTCTTCTCAGAGGGATTGTACTGAAAAAACAACGTTGTTCAGTAAAAAAAAAAAAAAAAGGCTAATGACAGAGCTATTGGGCAACAAGGAAACTACAAAGCAGAAAGCAATAGCCATTTCAGGGTTAGTGCATTTCAACATGCGCATCTACTGCAGGCTTGCTTAATTCCAGATTTTGAAATGCAGAGCAGATGCGAAGGGATGTGAATTTGAGGGTGAAAAAGTCAACTGGCTTTGGTATGGACCTGGATTAGTAGCTTCAGCAAGTTCCAACAACTTCAACTGAGGTTAACAAGGTGAAAATGAGGACAGAGCCTGTGAGCCAACATGTTAGCTTCTTACTGCAAAGGTTAAATATGGCATGTTTGCGCACTTAGGCACACGTATGTGGATGGAAAGGTCAAGATGAAACAGTTAAAATCCCAAAACTGAGCCTGTTCAAGTGTTTTGTTTTTGGTTTTTTTTTTCCTCTTGGGTGCAAAAAGTCCTGGCATACACATGGTCAGTGCAAATAGGGCGTATCACAGTTTACCAACTCATTTGAACAACTAAGTATCATAAATACAGCATGGCTTTGATGTTTGCAGTAGACAAGTGATTGTTATTTTCTTAAATTGGATGATCAAATTGTTTAAAAGTTACTGCCTCTAAACCATGTTATGGTGTGTTGCAAACTGAATCTAGAATTGTTGTGCCTGTTAGAGCATGTTGAAGACAAGCTGTATGTTATTCTTTCCTATTTAGGGGTTGTTCATGGTACCTCTACCTTTGTGTTCATCTTTTACCTCTTCCATTCTTCTCAACTACTTGAGCATTTGCTCTATTTTCTTTAATTGCACTGAAATATCTGAGGAATAAAAACAACCCCTGCAAATCACAAAAATAGCAGCAGCAATATTATAAATAAAAGAGGAGGAAAAACACTATGGTGTTTGTTTCAAAAAGTAGTTGAGTGTTATTTATGAAGCACCAAAGGAGTACATGATCTTACATATTCACACAACAGGGAGAGACAACCTTTAATAAGAGGAAAAGCTGCATGGTCCATCCATTGGAGGTCTTCATAGCCTTTTCTGGAGATAGGAGTTAAGGTAGACTGAAACAGTAAGGGGAACTCTAACTGCACAAGAGTTGGGGGGGGGGAGACAGGTAAAGAAGGTTTCTCCTCTGCTTTTTAAAGCATAAAAGGACCTGTATTTCCTCCTTGTTCCTCCATTTTTCAAAAATTCCTTGGAGACAAAATGGCTCGGATAGGAAATCTCTGCAATACTTCTTTCTCGAGATTTTCCAGCTTTGCTTCCTCGGGTGGCACCAATTTATAGAGCAGGCGACAACACCAATACTCCAGTTCTCTGTTTCTGATGGCAAGAGGTTATCAAGTAGCTTGCACCCCCACAGAAGTCTGCCTGCTTTTGCTTCATCCCATGGGATTGTGTAGCCAAGAAGCATTAACAGGTACTTCTGAAATAAAGCCTCTGACATGGCAAGAAACTCTACTGAGATTATACAGTCCAAGGCAATAGTATCTTTATTTTTTTTTCCCTTTAGCTCTTTTACCTCTACACTGGCTGTTTCATCCGTTATTCATGGTCCCTAGATATATGGCATTTATTTTTGATCAAACCTGTAGCAATACCGTCTCATAACCATTTGAGCTCTTACATATAAGGGAGAATGAGCAGATGGAGTATTGCTTTTGCACATAGGTCTACAGAGGTTTAATCAGTCTAGGATTCATTGGAGCTACCCTGGGAAATAAGGGTTTGCAGGTTCATGCATTTATATTGTGAGGCCTTGGTCAAAAGCTCATTTAAGTCAAGGAGAAATTCCTCACTGAATTCAACTTGCTCCAAACACAGTCATTTTTTCATAGAGCTGAACCTGAGGAGGAGGTACATTTGAAATCCATTCAGAACCAAATTTCCAGTCAATGTCATTTATAACTATATTTTGTCCATTTCCCATGAACATTTGATAGCTGGAGTTTACAAGTGCAAGCACTGCAAAGCTGATTTTTTTTTAACCTAAATGTGATTTTTTCTGAAATTTATTTTTGATGGCAGGCTGATGATAAACCTTGTAATTTGTTCTGCAGTTTCAGTTACACAACAGCTGCATAATAATTTTGTAAGTTATAGCAGTGTCTATATTGAACTGTCATGTTTTCAATCTGAATGCTTCACAACTTATTAGCTGAGAAATTATTAACTGAAGAAATTAACTGGATTTGTAGGATACCATAGCAACAAAGGTAGCCTATGGCTTTAAAAAAAAATGCTGCATCAGATACAAACCAGCACATTTTGTTACAATAAAGAGAAACTATTTAGAGTTTGCAATTGAGGCTACAGATTGGTTGTGTTCTTGAAATATAGGTTTATAATTTGTCACAGGGAAAATAACTCCATAAAGCAAAACCGCTAAGGTGTTTTAAAATGATCTATCATGCGGAGGTGTCTAGTGCAGCCATTTTGGATTGGTGTCATGATAGGAAACAGATGGTATATGTGTTTATGTTTAACATTTAAGGAGGTATAGAAAGCAATTGGGAGGTGATGTATTTTGTTAATGGGCAAGTAAAGCCTCATATGTACAGTTAAAATAGAATGTAAAAAACAAGCAACATTTTTTCAGCACAAATGAGGCAATGCAACAACACGCTTAAGTAGATTTATTTGACTTGTTTCACTTTAAATAATTTTAATGAGAAATTCTCTAAATGTTTTTGAGCGGAGATAGAAAGTAATCTGGTAACCACATGTCTTGATGTAAGCCAAGCTGTTCTTTAACAGTGCTTTCTTTCAATACAATATAAATTTAGCTGGAATTAGCATTACTGACTATTAGTCCCTCAGTGCCTCACTTGCTAAACCTCCATATTCTTTTTATTGCCTCTGTGCATTTCAGAAGCAGAGTGTGTGGTCAGTTCTGGACGAAGGCAAATTATCTAATGGGGCTGGGGAAGGCAACGTATTTGCTGTAACATAACAAACACCATGGTAATAATTCAGGAAGGTAGCAAATCTGCACAGGGTACAGTAATATATTTTTCCTGTAACGTGCTAGCTTTTGGATTTGATACTGAATATATCAAAAATCTAGTTATGCATGCAAAGCTGTATTTTTCTGAATTTTATGTACTTCAGCTTACTGTATGTTATTTCATTTATAAGATTTATCTGTGAACATGCAGTGGTAGTCAAAGACTTTTGTTCATTTCTAAGCTTCGCTAGGCAAGCTACTCAGTCTTCTGGGGTTTCCTTTATTTGTTTGTGCTAACTATGAAGAGGACATTGAGGGCAACTGGATTTTAATAGATCCTCACTGTAATTAATTATTCATCAGCAGTAAAAGTATAAGCAGTAGTAGTCAGACATGCAGAGGAGGCTGATATCTTACCATGGAGGAACCTACGTGGAGAGAGGCTCTTCCATACAGGTTCTGGCTAATTAGACCACGGCATGTTTGGAATTACCCACATCCAAAGAAAGAGAAAGTAGTTTTGCAAACTGTTCTGATGATCTCAGTGGTTTTCCTTTTCCTAGTCAGACAAATAATGCTGTTGATATTTTACCACAATTCCATCCAGTCCTGTCTGCCTGTCACAGATGGACTCGTTCTGGACACTGGGATGAGAAATCACCATGCAGAACACTGGGTTTCAACGTGTCTCAGAGAGCATTTTCAGGTGGGGCCTTGCAATGCCCATCACTGTCTCACACGATTGGGATATTTCTTATAATTTAATGGTTTTATTTTCTATTTGTAACAACCTTACTCTGGCAATAATTTTGGTATATTCTGTGTGAAATGCTTTGGACCTACTGAGATTTCTTCTTACTTTGAAAAAAATTGTTAAGAATTAAACTTTAATCCCACAGATAGAAAAGAGTAAATAAGAGATGTAATAATGTTATAGTATTAATGGGATTTGAGCCTCAGTAGGAAATAGATGTATTATTCATAAGGATTGATGGTCTTTGGTGTCCCAACAGCCCCTTGTGGTGCTTTGGAAGTATTAGACTGGTCACAGGAGAGAGGGTTGCTCTAATGCTCAATAAGCTAAACTAAAAATATCGCTAGAATTATAAAGCAAAAAACTAATCAAATCCTAAATATAAATATGATGATACAAATCCATCCCCTAGTTATCTCCAGAAACCACCCTGCCTCAAAGAGCTGTCAGTGACTTGTCCCTTATTATCTTTAATCAAGCAGAAGAGAGAGGCATTGAACACCACAGTGGATCTGTATAACAAGGCACTGCAGGTGAAATCTGTAGTGCTGTGCTTCCCGCTCTACGTGTACTGCTGGCTGGCCCCCGCTCCACTGGTGAAGGAAAGGGCAGCGAAGGGACAAAGGGATGCACAAAGCCCGTGAAGTCCTCTGTAGCTTCTTCTAATTTCCATCCCCAAAGTCCAGACCACAGATGCTTCGTGAGGTAGAAACAGCCTGGATGCCTGTAGGTAAAAATTATGCGGTAACACGCAACAAAGAAGCTGACTAAAGGAGATTTCTGCAATAAGGTTTTCAGCACTTACACAGATGGGATTTACCCATACTGTGGTTTCTGTGTTCTGTGACAGGACATTATTTATCTTAACTATAATGGACAACATAAAAAAAACCAAAACAAAACAAAACAAAAAAAACCCTGTATATTATTTCATTTATCCAAGCAGATTAGGCACTACAGTTTGAAAATCCATCTGCAAGGCTAAAACTGCTAGTAACCAAACAAATATAACTGAGTAATTCAATATTAAAAATAAATATCTTTTTCATTAGACATCAAGTATCTTGGGATAATGATGAGGTTGTAAAAGGTGAGGTCGTAAAACACTAATGTGTTTGACCAGGAGAGAGAAGAAGATTCACAAAAGAATAAAGAGCTGTGGGATACGGCTTCTTTTGGCACAAAGGTAGCACCCAAAGCCTGCTCAGACAAATATTTGTGTGTATAGTTTAATGCAAAACAGATTTAGGCCTCGATTCTGAAATAAGTGCTATGCAAACAGTCTTCCAACCCTCACCTTCTGTCCCCTGAGACACCAAAAAACGTGTGGGATTTCTTTTGATCTCCATAGAGGACAGGGACCACCCCTGATAAGGGATGTGGAGCCCTGAAAGGAGAAGTCCTCCTGGGACTGTTCAGCCAAGGTCTGGGGTGCACCAGGACTCTGAAGGTGATAAACTAAAGTGGGGAGAATGGCTCAAGTTTCAGGAAGGATGTAGCTCTTTGTGATATTGGTGTTTGAAAACACAAATCAGAGCAAAGGTGCTGAGACCAAATCTTCAGCCTTCAAACTGTGTCACTGTTTTTTTTCAGCATTTGCTGAGAGACACTGAGCTCTGTGCCTTCCCAGGCATCCCCTGACAGAAAAGGAAGAGGCAGTACCTCCCCCCGATCCCCCACATGCTTTACTATGTCCTTTCAGTCCATGACATGTAAGTATAAGCTTACATTTTAAGACTAAAATTAAGTTCTTAAAATGAAGTCATTAACAAAGAAAAAAATAATGACAGGCTATAAGGACCCCAAGATTCTCCATATTTTTTGGTACAATTTTTATACATATGCACAGACACATGCATAAATGGAAACAGATGTTCTTGTCTTGTATTTTTATTTTCTATATGCTGTTACATTTCAATAAAAGTGTCCTTCAAAAGTCATATTTGCGACTGATAATAATATATCACTCCTAAACTAGTGTGTAAGATGAAACCAGCTGAAAACACTGAACAAAACCAAACAGTCTGTGCTAGTGAAACAGATGCAATAGTAAAATAAACTGAAAAAAACAACAAGAAACAAACAAACAAAAAGGGCAAAAAATAAAGCCAACTTGCAGTGTTCTTTTAAATTTAACACTTTGTGGGGGTATGAGTAACCTAAGCATGTCAACATTGAAGTTGTTGATTGATGTATTCAATGAATCATAGATCCAGGCTTCCACAAGTTAGGAACCACGTATTTAAAAAAAAAAAAGAAATTGCACTAAGTGCAAGATTGCCTTAAGAGTCTGAAAATTAAAATAATGACAATATGAAAATGTGTTATTTTAAATTTAAATTCTGTATTTTGGATCCCACAGGGAGCATTCAGAACACATTTTCTTGACGTTCTTTACAATGAAGGTTGGAAACTTCTGTTTCAAAAATTAAAGTTAAGAAACTAAAAAAAAAAAATCAATAGATATCCAAGGACATACTATAAAATTATGTGAGTTGGTCACACTGAGGCAAGTGTATGTAAATAAAATCATTTGCTGGAGGAAATCATTAGAGTTTCCTTGATTTCATGGACCAGAAGGTATGAGCCATATCTTCCAGGCTGACAATGTCTGGAGAAAGGTTATTAGAGCAAAAACACCGGCAAAAGCTGACAATGTGGTCCTTTGCCTAAAGTCCAGAGAAGGAGCTGAGTCTTTCAAAGTGCCTAAGGAACATCATTAAGTGTTCCTCTGTGGGAAGTCCACATGAGTATTGCTCTGAAGTGACTTTTTTTTCCTTTCTGCTGTTCAACCTAACATTTTTATCTCATTATTCTTAGCAGTGGTAAGTAACTATGACAGGAAGACAGAGTGGAAAATTAAGGCTTCTTAAGACTATTATACACCAAAAGGATCATGTCATAAATGAGATTTTAGTCTGCCCAGTTTGGGATATAATTAAGTGATCATGTTCAAGGAAGATGGGTTTGAGACAATAAAAGGCCACCGGAGGTTGTTCAGTTTCAAAGGGGCAAATTTTTTTATGCCGAGAAGTTACACAGAAGCAATTTTGGCAGCGATGGGGAACACGGGCTCCATCCCAGCTGTTGAACATGGGGAGCTTCTGTGCCTGGGAAGGGAGAGGCAGCTCTGGGGAGCCCACCATTCATCAGGATGATCTTTTTGCCAAGCAAGTGGCATGTCTCATTTTCTGTGAGCCTATCACAAATGTGTGTTCACCTCTAGATTCAGTCTGCAGGATCCTCTCAAGAATAAGAGCAATGAACTCAGCACCCTGAGAAAGAGTTGCATGTGCTGAAAATTTCACTATCACTTAATTAACTTTTGAGGAAAATGTGTTTAAAACCAGTCACCAAGGCTGTGAATAATGAGCATATTCCAATACTATGGACACAACAAGGAAGTGTCAACAGAAGTGCATCAGGAAAACAGTAAGGCTTTTTCTTGGCTTTGAGAGAATACAATGAGTCTAATGTTGCTGCTTTCTCATTTTTTCCTATGTTATCAGCATAGAAATCTGGGCAGGACTTAGCTGAATCACTGCTCAGAAGTCAGTCCAAAATTTAAGTGAGTCAAACAGTGTATGGGATAGAGAGTGACATGTGTGGTTAGTGTCAGTAGGGTTTGTCATGCAATTCTTGAGGGCATAATGAATGACTTTTTTTCCCCATGCAAGTAGCTACCATCATTATATGAATCACTTAGGTGAATTATATTGAAAGCTATCATATCATAAAGCTGCACAGTTTTCCAGTGAAAACAGCAGTTTAGAAAAGCTGCAGAAACATACTAACAAAGATGGTACCTTTCTGGGATATCTATTATTACACACACACACACACAAAGGGATTGAGCTGACATGGGGAGGGGGTATTGGAGGAAGAGAAGAAAAGAGGGATCATGAAAAGTGAAAAGTAATATTTTTAGACATGATAGTCTTCACTTCTAAATTCAAGACTTAAATACAGAGTACGTGTATATTTTTTCTCTAGTTATCTTTCTTCCTCCCTCCTCCTTTCTTAATTCTTCAGAAAGGAAGAGCCGGTAAAATCTGTCCTCAGGGTTTTGCCCTGCTATCTTTCACCTTTTCCAGTCTGCCACTTCTTCAAATGAGAATGTCTGTTTATGATTTTAAGCTGTGCAACTAATAAAATATTACCCAAGACTTAAGTTCTTACTTTGACAAAATAATTTTTATCGTCAATAAAATCTCGGGAGTGGGGGAGGCACCACCCAGCAGCAACAATAAATTAACACTGTATATATAAAAAAATTGATCAGTCCTACTATCTACATGGGGAAGTCCTTCCTTATCTCCCCTTTGCCATGTAGGAATATTGTGGAAATGGGGGTCTTGTGGGATATGAAGGTAGAAGGGTAGTGTAAATGGTGGCTCCCTTCTCATCCTCACTGCAGGGAAGATTGGGCTAGTGGTGTCCCTGAAAACAGCATTTGTTGGTGGCTGTGCTCCTGCGTGGGAGCAGTTGACAGGAGGACAAGCTTTGGGTGAGGAGGGGTGCAGCTGCAGCAGGGCAGGCTCAGCAGCTGTACCTGTGGCCATCGCATTGGGGGATGACTCATGGGAACCCCTTGCACCATCGCTGCTGCTGGCAGCTTTACCAGTGTTTGCTTTCACATCTACAACCAGTGGACAGTTCCCACTCTGGCAGTTACACACATGCTTTTCCAGATCAACATTGCTGTAAAATCTTAAGTATATCTTAATCTGCATCACTATTGCATCAGCGTTTCCTGGTGATTTTGTCAGCCCCAACTTCTTTGCTGTGGATTCCTAATGACAGGCCACAGCTTAAGAAAGAATTGCACAAAAGGTGTATATTACTTGTTAAGCCTTGAAAACAAAGAATTTCAAACAGTCAGACCTGCTAAGGAATGAGGGAATTAAATTAGTTTACCTGTGTCCCACTGTGCCGAATCTGGTCCAGCTTTCTAGAAATGCTGGTTCAGCAAAAGCAGGTGACAAGGAATCTAACTGGAACAGCAGGAGAAACTAGATTTCAAAGTTCATTCATGTCACAAGCCCTTTTCTTCAACTTATTAAGTTAGAAATGGCTTGTAAATACATTAAAGAATTTTTCTTCCTCTGCTTCTTTTGCAGTACAGGGAGCCTCTCCTTAAAGCAGATATTTTGGGGAAAGAGCTTTGTCTTGTATTAACATAAAATCAGAAGTAGTGTATTTCCACAAAATATTCATGGTAAAACTCAGTTTTGGTTAATAAAGGATTTCCTGACCATTTTGATGAAGGATCCTTTTTTTGTTGTTTATTTGCTTGTGAGATGAAGAAAAAATTAAAATCCACATATTTAGAATACATTCAATAGCAATAACTCACACTTAACTATTAATGGAAGCAAATGACTGAAGTGACACAGATTTCTTTTTTGCATTGTTATTGAGAAATAGCTGCACAGAGAAAACTATATTTCTGAAAAGTAAAAATATTTTGTCAGTTACAGCTGCTAGACCTGTAGGCTAAAGCATAGAGAGATATATATTTTCTAAAGTAAGGCTAGAACTTTAATATTAAGTCTAACCATTAAAATACATATCTGAATAATCATAGAACCATAGAATCATTTGGTTGGAAAAGACCTTTGAGATCATCGAGTCCAACCATAGCTTTCCACTACTAAACCATATCTCTGAGCACCCCATCTACCCGTCTTTTAAATACTTCTAGGGATGGTGACTCAGCCACCTCCCCAGGCAGCCTGTTCCATTGCCTAATATGTCAGATGAGCACACAACCAAGTGCCTAAGGACATCATCTCCTTAAAAATATCATTGGCTCTTTCCCCTTGTGCCAGTTTAATTTTGGTATATCTCCATCAATGTCAGCAGAGTCAGAACCATGTCAAACTGAAAGCATACTAGGATGTGATCCCGTCTGCCTGTGTAACATCTGCCATCTTCATCAATTCAAAGACCGAACTTGGGCCACACGTATAAGAAATAGCCTTATATTGCTTTCTGGGGAAGAGACAGATGCCAAAGAGTTATACCTGAAAAATATCTGGGAGCTTAGTGGTGATCTCAATGTTAGTCCACTCAGATCCTCTGCAATGTACTGTCACTACAGCAGCCTCAGAGCGTATCTCCCACACAGAAAGACTGAGCTGCCCCCAAATACAAATTTGGGCTTTCTTTAAGGAGCAGGAGTTGTCCTTCCCACAGCAGATTGCTCTGCACTCAGACCATCAGCCCTGGAGACTCAGGCTGAGGCTCACCCCCACTGCTAGGCACCCACCTGGGGAGGAGTTAGGGCAGAACTGGCAGCAGGGAACTTCTGGCTGCTTTTGAGCAGCCACCAGCTGAGGATCCTAACCATACATGACTGGATTGGGTTTCAGTATCATAAAATCATAGAATCATTTGGATTGGAAAAGACCTTTAAGATCAATGAGTCCAACCATAAACCCAACACTGCCAAGTCCACCACCAAACCATGTCCTGAAGAACCACATCTACACATCTTTTAAATACCTCCAGGGAAGGAAATTCCAACATTTCCTTGGGCAGCTTGTTCCATTGCTTGACAACCCTTTCAGTTAATAATTTTTTGAAGAACCACATCTACACATCTTTTAAATACCTCCAGGGAAGGAAATTCCAACATTTCCTTGGGCAGCTTGTTCCATTGCTTGACAACCCTTTCAGTTAATAATTTTTTCCTAATATCCAATCTAAACCTCCCCTGGAGCAACTTGAGGCTGTTTCCTCTTGTCCTGACACTTGTTGCTTGGGAGAAAAGACTGAGACCCACCTTGCTACAACCTCCTTTAAGGTAGTTGTAGAGAGTTATAAGGTCTCCCGTCAGCTTCCTTTTCTTCAGGCTAGACAACCCCATTTCTCTCAGCCACTCCTCATAAGACTTGTGCTCTAGACCCTTCACCAGCTTCGTTGCTCTTCTTTGGACACAATCCAGGGCCTCCATGTTTTTGCTATAGTGAGGAGCCCAAAACTGAACACAGTACTAGAGGTGCAGCCTCACCAGTGCTGAGTACAGGTGGATGATCTCTTCCCTGGTCCTGCTGGCCACACTGTGTCTGATACAGACTAGGATGCTATTGACTGACTAGGACACCTGGGCACACTGCTGGCTCGTATTTAGATGTCTGTCAACCAATACCCTCAGCTTTCCAGCCACTCCTCCCTATGCCTGTAGTGTTACATGGGATTGTTGTGACCCAAGTGCAAGACCCGACACTTGACCTTGCTAAACCTCATACAATTGGCCTTTGCCCATTGATCCAGCCTGTCCAGATCCCTTTGCAGAGCCTTCCTACCCTCAAGCAGACCAACACTCCTGCCCAGCTTGGTGTCATCTGCAAACTTACTGAGGGTGCACTCAATCCCCTCATACAGATCACTGATAAAGATATTAAACAGAATTGGACCAAATACTAAGCCCTGAGAAACATCACTTGTGACTGGCCGCCAAGTGGATTTAACTCCATTCAACACAACTCTTTGAGCCTGGCCATCCAGCCACTTTTTTACGTAGCAAAAAGTATACCCATCCAAGTAATGAGCAGCCAATTTCTGAAAGAAAGCTCTGTGGGAAATGGTTTCAAAGGCTTTACTAAAGTCTAGGTAGACAACATCCCCAGCCTTTCCCTCATCCACTAAGCAGGTCACTTTGTCATAAAAGGAGATCAGGTTAGTCAAGCAGGACCTGCCTTTCATAAACCCACGCTGACTGAGCCTGATCGCCTGGTTGTCTTGTATGTGCCACATGATGGCACTCAAGATGATATGCTCCATAACCTTCCTCAACACCGAGGTCAGACTGACAGGCCTGTAGTTTCCCAGACCCTCTTTCTGGCCCTTCTTGTAGATGGACATCACATTTGCTAATTTTTAGTCTACTGGGACCTCCCTAGTAAGCCAGGACTGCTGGTAAATGATGTAAAGTAGCTTGATGAGCACTTCCACCAGCTCCCTTTGTACCCTTGGGTAGATCCCATCTGTTCCCATAGACCTGTGTGTGTCTAAGTGATGTTGCAGGTCACTAACCATTTCCCCTTGCATTATGGGGAAGGTCCTAAGTCTTCCTGTACGTGATACAGGCAACACATTTTCATAACCTGGTGTTTGGATACCACTCTGAGGACAGTCACCTAAAACTCTAACACACAGCTTTGTAGATGTTCAGGTCCTTCCTTATACTGACTCCTAACACATTTTCCTCTAAAATCTCACTCTTGGATGGCCAATGTCTTAAGGACTATCTGTCTGCCTGAGTGTATATATACATGCATAGGTACATATATGTATGTATGCATTACATTTTAAGTTACATAGCTGTCTGTCATTGACTTTTACAAGAAAATTAGATTTGAAATAAAAAGAAAGATTAATATCGACTTAAAAAAAAAATCTGTTTGAGAATTCAGGTTGCTGAAAATATTAGATGAGTCACCATGTGACACCTTAGTTGTTTCACAATATTTTATTTTTACTAGTGGCCAAATGAGTCAGCTGACTGTAGGCAGGATTTAAGACAATGGGTAATTAGTGTATGGGTGAGTAAAAATATATACTGCATACCTTTCTGTCTCCACTTGTTCTTTTTCCTTATCCTGGTGCCCCACTCATTTGATAAAAGTAACTCAGCTTTTGCTGAGTTGGCCCTGCTATTGGCAAACTCACCCTTAGGAAATTGCATTTTCTCCTCCCAAAGGTGGGCGTGCAACACATTGTCAATTTTAAAGGCTGAAATTTAGACTAGAAGAGTAAAAAGAGCATGCTTCTAAACTCTTTCATAAGTATTGTGAAAGTATACCTTTTTATTTCCCTTGAGAAAAATGTGAAAAAATGAGATAAAGATGGTCAGTAAAATCTCTCCAAATTAGGTGAAGAATCTTCTTCAACTTCTACTGATTTTTCTTCCTTTCAGTGAGAGTTCTGCTTATTCTCCATTTCCACCCCAAGGTGCAACAGCTAAGAAAAAAGAATAATTTTTAGAGTAACCTCAGCTATGTCTTTGCCTTGTTTAAATCAGCATGTCTCCCAATATGACAGTTAAACTACGTTCTGGGAATCTAATTCTCATTAAAAACAAAACCAAAAACCACCAAAACATTTTGTTAATTTTATAGGTTAATTTACTTTACAGACTTAATTCACACAGTATTTCTAAGGATGTTGGCCCTGCTTTAGTTCATAGCATTTTCCTACAACTTTGTCTAATTATACAATACTTGACTGTCACTTCCAGGTTGGAGTTCTGTTTTCAGCTAATGTGCACCAGGGTAGCTCAGTAGATGCGTCAATTTATTCTACATTTGAATCTCAGTCTGTGAGCTTTTTAGAGTTATTGTTAAGATGAAATAGACTAAAGGAGGAAAAATTATAAAGTCTAAAGAGGATTGGAACATTTTTCAGGTGGCCTCCTCCCTAGTGAAATCAGAGCTCTCTATATAATTTATGAGCAAAACCTAAAAATATGGTTCAAAGAAGCCAGTGCTTTGTGTGAAGTATTAAACAGTAGGAAATGACAAAGAAATGTTCAGACTTCTGCTCTGCCATCAAAGGTTGTTAAACGAATACGAGGTTAGAGGTAAACACATTTTCCCATTTCGGATTTGTAGTTACAAATGACTCTTGGAATTAGTTTCATCTGTCATCTTCATCTTTTCTTGCAAACAAGAGAAGTGATAGTCTCTTGGTATGGGCGAGATCATGTTCATATATCTTTGAAACCCACATTGGGGCAAGAAATTGCACCAAGGTTTTCCACAGTTCAGAAAAGCAATCGCTGTCCTTAGAGCATTCTGAAATGGTGCTGAAATTCAGTATCCAACTGGAATTGCTCCATTCTGTATAAATTAAGAAAATACTAAGTGAAAGAGAGACTGGAATTTTACCTCAGTAGGCTGCAGAGTTATTTTCTCAATGCTTTTTTAACCCTAAATCTCTATACCTGAAATCAGAAAAATATAAGATTTGAATTTAAACCTCCATTATCTTAAAAGAATCCTTTAACCACCAGACTTCTGAAAATAAGGAAAGATACTCATGAAAGAGTTTAGTTTTGGTTTAGAATCTAAACTCAGATTAACATGTTAACCAGGTTGGGAACTGAGGTGCAATTCAATGGCTTGGTTTATGCAGGATGCCAGACTGTCAACTTCTATGTAACAGGTACAGATCAATGAAATTTTACAAATCATGTAGAAGTAGCCTAATCCGTCTGAAGCCAATGGTAATCTTTCCAATAACTCCAGTAAGCTTTGTACATAGCTACGTACATGTCCATTACTCTGAGATGATGTATATTGCTGTTTTCTTCACTGTGACAATAAAAATAGAAAATCTACTTACAGTAATAAAATGTCAGTAGGTTCTGCCTATACATTCATAATGCTTTTGTTTGGCTTTGTTTTGTTTCTGTGGGGATCGATTGCTGACATTTTACAGCTGAATATTTTTCTAAATCAGTCTTGATCTCTGGGAATCCTGCCCTTGCCTTCAGTACTTAAAGGAGGAAAACAAAAGAAGTATTTCTGGTGCCACATGTTATGTGTAAATGCTCAAGATCCCTTCCTTTCCTCCTGCTGCCTGAAGGACTCTCTGATAAAACTACTGTGCTTTTTTTTTTTTTATTTTATATCACTCATGCTGCTCTTAAGATCTAACATGCTATAGAGGTAGGCATCAACATTTTACAAGAATATTTTTTTTACACCTCCGAATTCATAGTTCTCCATCACAGATTTTAGCCCCAAGAGCAGTTAATAATGCTGAATGACCTCTTGCTCTGTGATTTTTTAAGTCTCTTTCAGGCTAAAATTAGATTTCCTCCTTTAGGAAAAGAAACAGGCCAATGTGTGACCCTTGAACTGTCAATCATCTGGAAGTAAAGCAGGGAACTGATTTCTCTCAGAACAGCAGAATGAAATACTCCAAAATAATAATAATTTGGCTATACATATTTATAAGTTCATCATTATTAGTCTTTAGAATGATTGTTCCTACCTGATATTCAATTGTAATTTTGGCCCATGGATATGTACTTTGACTTAGTTCCATAAGATACACTAATTTCAAATAAATCATACTTTAAATGTGTTAACCACTAATTAACTGGCAGGTCTCAAATAATAGTAATCTATGGGGAATCATAATTGAATGCTCTAGTCATGTTTGACAGGTGTCTGTATTATGTCCAGTGCTGCTGCTTAACATTTCAATTGATGGTCTGGGAGTAAATATAAAGCTGTTGCTGAAAAATATATGAATGAGACAACATTGGAAAGAATAGTAAATAGTAAGAACAGGTTGATGAAGGAAGCAGTTCCTTTTCACAGATATGCATTTTAATATACCAAATGAAACAACTTATTTCTAGGAATAAAGATAACAAAGGACTATACTGTGCAAATCAGTGCTTCTGTAAAAGATATAGCCATATAGTTTGCAAGAAACTTGGTACAAGCTCTGGAATCATGTGCTAAAAAAAATGAAAGAAAGAAAAAAGAGAAGGCTTGTATGATCCTTGGCTGATAAGCAG
>NW_010322487.1:25270-36834 GCF_000700745.2 Antrostomus carolinensis
TGATGTGTAGTAAAACTGATCCTGTACAGCTCTGGCAGCCATATGTTAAAATAGCAATTGAAAAATTAGAGAGGATGCAGAGATAGATGCCTTATCCTGAGAAACACAAATAAGAGTCTGTTGAATTGAACAAAAAGCACACTGAAAGGAAACTTGATTACAGCACCTAAAAAACCCTCATCATTTCTCTCACACCTTGAAGGTGAACAAGACAAGTAAAAAATCGCCACTTGTTTTCCAGAGCTCATTTTCCTCAAGCCTTTTATATTCACATGACTAAAAGACAGTCACTCCTGTGTTGCAGAATATTCTACAAGTCTTACCACCACAGGGCACAGGCAAATGCTGAAAACTAAAGGTCCTTTTAATTTAAAGATGGGAGAAATTATAGACACCAGTAGTTATTCAAATGGGAAGTAAGACACACAAGTTTAAGAAAGAGGATGATTAGCTGGTGGAATGATTTGCCAGGGAAAGCAGGGAAAACTGATGTCTGCAGATAAAGACTGGACCTTTTTCTGAAAGAGATTATTTTGACAAATAAAATTATGACAATAATACTGGATTAAGTGGGTGAAACTTAAGGACCAGCACTGCGCTTCAGAAGGCTGGAGTGGAGATCTTTGGCTTCAGATTCTACTTCTGAGAGGCTCTCTGACTTTGGAAGGAAAATGTAATTTCTCATTAATATAAAGGAAAAAAAAAAATCACAATGTGAATGGTTAAGCATTGGAACTCACTGCCAAGAAGTCAGAGAATCTCCACCTATGGATACTTTCAAAGCTCCACTGGAAAATGCCTTGAGCAACTTGATCTAATTTTTAAGTTAGCACCACCTTCAGTGTGAGATTGGACTAGATGATTTCCAGAGGTCTGGTGCAGCATCAACTTTGCTACAGTTCTGCAGTTTTCTTGGTGTGCGAGATGTTGATGACATTTGATGACACTTGAATATATAAAAAATTCCAGAGTCTTCAGAGGCACTTTGTCGTCTAGTGATATCCCATTTTATCTGGCTGTGCAGTGGGTAGGCAGTACAGCTATGACTTGGATGTGATCAAAGACAAAATCACATGTCATGAAGATTTGGATAGTTACATTAAAGAACCCATTTATATTTTGGTTTATTTTATTGTTAAATGTATTTTTTGTAAATACATTCTGCTTGAAAATGTTGGCGAGCATCCAAATGAAAAAAATGGTGATCCAATCTAGGTGTTGCTTTGCTCAGGTTCACTGGATAAATGTAGGTCTTGCTCATGCTCCTTGTGGTGTGCTCATATACAGTCACTGGTTTGAGAACATGGCACCACCAGCTGTAAGGTGTGTGGAAAGAATGTCCTTAATCAGGCAAAGTGGCTTATTAGACTTCATTTCAATTCCTCTTGTAAGTTTGGAAAATCAGAAATTACTGTCATGCCATGGACACAGGAGAGATTGTGCTAGAGAGGAGCATCGGCAGCTCCTCCTTCTAGCTGGTGCTCTTGTGGGTGCCTTGCAGGAGAGTCCTGGCAATGCTTCTCTTTATCATCAGCTTCTCACCAGAAAACTCCAAGCTTTCACCCCTCAGCTCAGCTGCTGTGCCATTTGCTGCTCTACTACCCTCATGTATCAACAAAGGAAAGCTTAGATTAATTTGATTCTTCATGGGGTATTATAGGGAAATCATTGCATTGCTCGTATTCTCAAATTAGTGAACAAAACAAAAGGGAACTGAAGGTAGTCAAATAGTTTATCACACAACCAAGGCAATGGTGACCTTTACTGTCTACAAGCAAAGCAGATAATTGGGCAGGGAGGTGCTGTGATTTTTAGCACCTGTGTCTTTAGATGTTAGTCCGATGTAAAGTGACATAATTGTATTGATCTCAATGCTGATTTACACTATCTGAGAATATTACCATTTATTTTTAACTTCACTAAATTCTCTATCTGCTCTAGGATTGCTGATGCAAAGAAAATTAAAATACTCCAGATCAATCTAGTCTCCCAAAGTAACAATGAAACATTTATAACTGCAGAGAGAAAGGTGCACAGAAGCTCTTTTATTCTATCCTACTCTTGAGAGTTAAGTGAAATTACCGAAGTACATTCTAAATTTTATCAATTGTGACATATTTTATGCTACTAGCATAGCATATTCAACAAGTGCATTAGGAGAGTGCTTAGCATTTTGTAATTACACTCATATTTCATTTTAAGATAATTTCATGCTATTCTTTCAGAAGGCATCAAATTTGGAGCTGTAGTCTTGAAACAGTAGGATGTAATGTTAAAAGAATCAGATCTAAAATGATCTACTTCTCTAATGGAATATAACTAAACTACAGCGTGGAACTTTCATTCAAAAACCCTTGATAGTCAAAGAGAGAATATTGATTTAAATCACTATTAATTTAATGAAATACAGTTCTCTTTTTTGCCCTTCTTTGCTCCCCCTCTCAATGAAAAATCAGGTTTTCAGTCTCAGTTGTCGCAATAAAAAATGTATATTATACTAACAGTCCTGCTACATAGATTTTAAAGTAACTAAACCATTATTATGAACCATGGATTTTGTACCTGTGAGGAACTTTCTGACTTAGCACTGATAGTGTAGACATGTGATGACACTTAAAAAAAAAAAAAATCATCTGTGATTATGTGTACCTTATATTCAGCTTTGTGCAAGGCTTGAGAAATGACTAGACAATGCAGGTTTAGCTCCATCAAATTCAGGGGGAATGTCACATGTAAAGAGGTTGCAAAATCAGGACTTCAGCAAGAAAACAACAAGCCTCGGTCTTAATAACTTGAATACAGAGGCATCAGGGCCAATTAATGCAACGACTAGTCAGAGAGTGCCATGGGAATTGTATGATGAAGGAACTGCTGGACTGGATTCTAAATAACAAAGGGAGAAGTCCTGATCTCACCAAAGTGAGGGCCTGTTCTCTATGCATGCCTGGGGCCAATAATGCAGAAGGTGCGTAGTAGTCACCATCTTGATCCAAGGCTGCTTTCAAGCCTTCCTGCCTTGCTTCAGGGTGTGCGCAGGCAGCTTGTGCACAGCAAAACTGCAATTTGGTTGCAAAGCATAATTCCCTGGCACTGCAAAACATACACAAAGAAGTGAAAGCCTTTCACCACTTCAGCATTTTAGAACATATGCAAGGAGACATGGCAATTAGACTACAAGTTATTTGCCATTTGGGAGACGCAGTAGGTTTATTAATAATCTGACTTCAGATTTGTGAGGAAAATCTAAGTAGTGTGCTTCTGGTAGCGTAGGATGAACCTCCCTCTGGCTCGGGAGAGAGGCGTACCTGAGCTGGGAAGCTTGCCATCAAACGCTGCCTCCACATTCAGGCTGTGCCTATTTGTTGTGCTGTGTGAAAGAACTCTGAGTTAGCTTTTTGCACACTATAGTACTACCAAGAAGTATTTGAAAAAAGCTAATTAGCTTAGAGTCAGCATCATGGAGACAAGTTTACACTGTTACTGATTCAGTGCTAGCTATGGGCATCTGCAGGACAAGAGAGCTACACTTGCTGGAAGCAGTGACTGCAAAAGTCCCACTGGATATGACAAAACATGGAGCACTGAGGTGGGGCATGAACAGAAATAAATGTAATTCAGCAGGTTTCACAGCTGGATTAGCAAATTACATTTAAAGGATACAATTTGAGAAATTAGGAATACAGACTGGGCTGGGATTTGTTGTGTATGTACAAAGTGTACAGCTCTGACCCTGAGTTCTGTAGTTTGAAGCAGTATAATGAGCACCTAATGGACTGTCTTACAAAAATATTTCATTTTAATTAAACTGAATACTGGAAACCTCAAGGGATTGATGCATATTCAGTATAGCTCAGATATTTCACCTAAACTGAGATTACAGCCCTCAGGTTATAGTAGGTTCTAATAAAGTTTGTGTTGCATTTAGTATATCACCATTCCTGGAATGTACTGTGTTCTTTTGTGTTTTGGTTTGGTTTGGTTTGGTTTAGTTTTTAATCAAAATTCTCAGTAGGTTTGCTCCATGACTCATTTTTACATTCTCATGCAATGCAACAAAGAGTCACTTTAAGCACTGCGGTTCTCCTGGGCTGGGAAAATTCACAGGTGAGTGTGTCATATTGTTTGGCATGAATGGTAACTAGACAGTTCCTTTATTTAGAGTAATTAATCCTGCCTGCGAGTAGTACTATTTTCCACAGTCTGTACCATTAAGTGGGAGCCTAGTTTTGAAAACTGATGCTAGTTCCAGCTGCATTCTTGGCTAAGGTTAGGCGTGTAACATCCCACAAGGTCATTTAAGGGAAGGAAATACCTCATGTTTCCCAACATCGTCAGTTCAGGCATGACCTGATTTTGCAACCTTACTCGTATTAGGCAATCCCCTTGCATGTCATAGGATTAGTTGCAATAGCTCAGGCTACTTGCTTTGAAGGACACTGACCTTGAATCTAAATTATCTGCTCCCTAATATCCTTCACTGTAGGAGAGGAAACAATCTTTCACACAGAATTAGAAGAGGAAGATGATGTTGGAACAGCACATGCAAATAACCTTCAACCACTTGTTTAATCGAGTAAGAGGTCAGCTCCCAAGAAAGATTTACATCCACAATCAATCATTACCATTATATAATATCTAGTAAAAATATTTACTGCAGTGGAAGTGTAGAACACAGGGTTAATAATCATTGTAAATGTTCTTTGCTGAATGCCAAATCAGCCCAAAATAAAGCACTCACTGTGCATTAAACAACAGCATCTAATGGTGGCAACCAAGGGGTCAGACAACATTATCTGCTTCAAGTTCTTATTTTGTGGATGGATTTTTGGCCTTGAATACCTCTTTACAGGATAAATTATCAGCTTAAAGAGTATGTTTAAAAGCAATCCTTTGAATAGGAGTGGGAAGAGCATTTAAGCAGCTCCAAGGTCCCCATAGACACAGTGCTGGTAGAAGCTGTCAGGGGAATGTACTAATAGCCCCCAGAAATGCACTATGATTGCCATTCTCCTTGCTTCAGTTTTAAATTTCCTCCTCTTAGGCCATAAATGCATAGGTCAGGTCCACCTTGGCCACAGAGATCAAATATGTTCTTTGCAGCATTAACTTCAAGAGGATTTTCATTTTTCAGACCCTTTTCTGAGGTTGAAATGAAACCTTGCTTTTTATTTTGTGAATTCTTTTAATAGAAATCTTTTTCTAGGAATCCTTGGAGAAGGTTATTATATGTTACTGCTACTCCCTGGGTCAAATTTTCTCTTGTCGTAGCGATTTAAATGGAGCTTTGCCAGCTTACAGCAATAGAGGATATATTCCCGTGAGTTTTACATCATGAAGTTTTATTGCTGATGTTGATTCCTAGGGTTACCACATACCTGAAGAACTCTGGGCAGAAAACCAAGAACTTCATATGATATTAGTTCTGTTTGCTGTACATGAAACTTCACTGACTCCAGATATCCTCAGGTTTATATTGTCTCTAAAGCGAACACTACCCGCAGAGTCTCTCATATTATAAACACAAAGGAGAAAGGTTTGCCTTTATATCTTCTTGCAGGGAAATAAGGGTAGGCTCTCTCTAAAACATCTGATGCATTTAGCAACAAGACCCCATGCAGCAGAGCCAGACCTCTCTAATTCTCTTTCTCTTCTAATATTTTTCTCCAAACACTATTGTAGGTTAAGTATTATTCCTACATTGACTATACTGTTTGTTGCTTATAATAACACTTTTCACAATAAAGACTGAACAAACAGAGAACAATTTTGATCAGCCTTACTGAAAATGTTTTAGATTGGATAACAGATATAGGACTATTTGTGTCTGGGGTTATGAATGAAATAAATTTTATTAAATATTAAATTGAATCTTCCATTAAAGCACAAGAAAAATCATGTTGTTTCAGTTAATGAAGTAACAAGAGCAGTTAACCTTATAATGAATTAATGAGTTGTGTCAGAAAGGTCTGTAAAGTAGATAATAAGGAAGTCGTAGCAGCAAGAGTCCTTGAAAGACACTCGTGAAGTTACGTTTTGTAGGGCATTTGACAAGTTAATATTTGACAGCATTGTATGTAATGACACTGTAGAATATGCAGGGTGCAATTGTTTAGTTACCCAATACAATCTGTTAAGTGTTGTGTAAGGTGGTCACATAGTCAAGGGATATGACTTCCAAATGTGGATGTGAGTGAGATACTTTTTGGATAAGGAAACCAATGTATTTGAGGATTTGGAGGAGAAGGATCTGTGGCCCTGAATGAAAGCTCTGATAACTCTCCTTCTAAGCTCCTACTAAGCCAGAGCAACTTCATGATAACAAGCTGTTAAGATTTGCTTCTTAGAACACTTATGCACATGCTTAGAACTAGAATGAAAAAATTACACCTTATTGGTTTTAACAGGAAAGAAAACAGTATTTCCTACACTAGATTTAATGCAGCTGTTCAGAAGAATAAACCTAATTAAAGACCTATTATTTCTATCTCCTATCTTTATTTTATGTTAAATAGTCATTATGTAATTTCAGCTAATTTTATACCAGACCAGAGACACTAGTCCTTAAGATTCCTAAATCCTTTACTGCATCACACATATTTCATTCCAAGGAATTTTGATTGTCTCTTCTCACAAGGGAATAATCTGCTTTTTACTTTGCTATCCCACCCATTTGATATATACTCTCAATGAACCCTCCATGTGGAGAGGGTTCTATAACCCTCAGCCCTGTTTATCCTCTCCTTTTGAGTAAATTAACACTAATTCTCTGACTCCTGGCAGTCTAAATTCACCTTGGGTAGCAGCAATCTCTCAGTAGAAAGCCCACCTTGCTAACCCCACGATGCAGGAAATCCATAATTAAGTTTTTCTCCTGCTTTCTAAGTACTCATCAGACTCCTACAAACCCCCTGCCTCTTCCTGGGAGACCTTTCAGCCGTTCACATGATTTGTTTTTCTCCCTTTTTAAGTCCTTTAGTACTATCGTATCCTCATGAGCAGTGGCAGATCACAATCACCTGAAGAACTGCCCTACAGATGCTTTTTCCCATTTAGTATGTATCTACTGGAAGCTTGCTCCCAGCCATGGCTACCCATAGGAGTGACATTCAAGCTCAGGAGAGCTCATATGTGAAGTGAAAGAGGCTTTAGATTTTATTATTATTATTATTTTTTATTATGGGTTTGTGTTTCCCCTGCTGAGCTCTAAAGCTAAAGAAAAAAGAGTCAAGAGGAACCCTTATGTGAAATGACACTGTGACACAGGCAATTTCTTCATGGATAGTCCTTAAATCATGGTGAACCCATCAGGCTTTTTATATATATATATTGCACAGTTTCTGGGAATTTCAGTCAAGAAGCAGGATACTACATTCCTATACACTGCATAGTTTGGAGGAATGAGAGAGGAAATTAGTCATTTCCCCTGTTGGATCTAAACAATCCACAAGTTTTTTCACTAGTGAGTAACTACACATTAAGATCTTGAGTGACATTTTAACACCGAAGAATGTTGCACCAGATGTGAAATTTCCAGCTTGGCTGTTTCTGCCCATTTCCTGATTAAAATAAATAAATAAATAAATATAAAAATAAATTAAAAATTAATAATTCCTATTTTCTCTTGAATTCAAAGTTTTAGGGGTCTGATGTGCAATTACAAAGCCAAGTTCTGTTTTACTTCTTGGTCTGCTTTCATGCTCAGTTCGGGTTTTTGCCCTTTGCTTGCCGTGTGTGGATGCCGGATGTTGGTATTCAGAGAAATGGTATTGTCTGCTCTATGTTGACTGATGGGGTGATTCATGGAATTTCAGTTGTTGCAGTGGGAACTTGAGAGTTATGGTATCATTGATCTTATTTACCTTTGTTCACCTCCTTGAGTGTTTTGATTTAAGGAAACAAAGCAGGCACACTTTTGTTTGAGGCATTTCTACTACAATCTTGTGGCATATCAGCCACATATTTATCTCTCTTTCCTCAGTCTTTTCTGAGAAATTTCTCAAAGTGTTCACAGAATAATCTGAAGATACATTTAGTAAAGAGATCCAAGGAGAAGACCTGGTTATGAAGATGATTGTTGTGGAGATTGGAGCCCTTTTTTGTGCTATTTGAGGCCATTAAATTATTTCATAATGAGTAATGTGTTGTAGGAACTTTTGAGCCATATGACTGGTTACTTATTTATTTTTATGCAGATTAGTATGTACAGGGTGCAGAATGCTATCACTACAGAAATATGCAAGCAATATTCAAAATTTTTATAGTGCTTAGAACACATGTCACTATTTCTGAGAGACAAACTGAGGTGCAAATATCACCCAGCTTGTTTAAAGGCACGCACCAAATCACTTTTAGAGTCAGGGAGTGAACCCAGATTTCTCAAGTCCTCCTTCAGGATCTGCCTTAACTTGAGTGTAAAAGAACACACAGGGCACTATACTGTGGAGAATAAGACCCCAAATGTAGAGAGAATTGGATACCTATATTAAAATGCATAATTCCCTCCTTCCTTCCTTCCTTCCTTCCTTCCTTCCTTCCTTCCTTCCTTCCTTCCTTCCTTCCTTCCTCCTCTACTTCTTTCTGCAGTGATGCACAGATTAATTCTGCCTTGTTTGTTTGTTTGTTTGTTTTCTGGCAGAACTGCTTCTACCCTGTTGTTACTTTAGTGATAAAGTTCAGCTGGGCTGACATAGGACTTTTCTGCTTGTTTTATTTGCCATCATATTCCTCTCACAAGTTACTATTCATCGTGAGTGGGATGGGGAACATGGCAATGGAGCTGAGTTTCAACTGTGGCAATGCAAGGAGCAAATGGCTTCCACATTTTTTGTTTATGGGGTCAGATTCCTCTCCCTTAAGTACCAACTCTTCAAAGTTTGAAATTGAAAGTCTGAGATACTCATTGCAGACCTTCATCACAGTTATGAGAGAGAAAATTTCTTTGTAGGGGTTATTTACTTGCCCTATCTTGGGGGCTTATGTTTATCCACTCTCTGTAAAGGGAACTGAGATTTATGCTGGACACAAGCATGTGAGAAAGTTAAGTCACAGCTGGTCAATCCACTTCTGCTTTTTTCATTCCTCCCACTAAGGTTAACCTCTGCCCAAAGCATCATTTTGGTTTTTTTGTGTTGGAAAGCAAGCGAATGGGGAAAAGGGAGAGGGTCATTTTGATGACAGACCTACACCAGTTTCACAATGGTAAAGGTGGTGGCAGGAGTCTGCAACTTTGCTTTTCAGTCCTTGCACAGTTGACAGATTGCTTTCTGTTTCCTTCTTGCAGTCTTTTGCTTCTCCGCACATCCTACAACCTTATACATAAGGGAAATATGACTGGAAATGCCAGCTCAAAAATATCATGCACAAAAATCTGCTGCCTTTTTGTGTCTATGCTGGCTGCCTGTGACATCTCACTCTTTGCCCTTGTAGCTCACTGCTGTTTTTTCTTGAAGTCATGCTAACTGAATTTACATGCTGCAGTGTTTCCAGGACCACTGCTGTCCTTCACTTGCCCCAGTGGCACTACTTAGAGCAGGAGGAAATGGAAATGTTACAGCTGTCATAGATGCCCTTGCTGCCTGGTCTTTGGAAAGAGAACTGCATTAGACATTAATTATTCTTATTTCCTCTCCTTATTTTATCCTTCCTTCTCTCTCCCTCTGACCTTTTTAAATGTTAAAGAACTCTGATTTCAGTCCATCCCTCACCTCCACCTGTCCCTGGCTGGAAAAGGATATAGAAAAATCACAGATGGTTTGTGTAGCAAGAGACCAAGTCTATATCGTGGGATGGACTCTGTCCCTTCATTGCCATGCTGTCTGTCCAGGAAGCAATGGACAGACTGTGAAGGTTTCAAACAGGAAATATCCACAATGACTTCACAGTGCTAATATATTCCACCACACTCCCTTACACCCTCTAAGTGCTCCACTCCTTGAAATTTAGAACATAGAATTACTTTTATTTATTTCATACCTATTTCAAGATCTCAGGACTATGCCTTACTTTGTAAGCCTTTTATAGGCAGGTACAACTGGGCAAAATGCTGTACCATGGCTCAGAAATGCTCTGCCACTGGCATACAGATGAGCCCTAGCTACCTATATTGAAGTATTAGAAAGACGTGGTAGTAGACACAGGCATGGAAGCATCTGACCAGCAGACAGCACAAGCGTTGCTCAGAACACATTGACTCCTTAAACACATCCAAACATCTTCCTCCTGTCATGTTGGCAGGGAAATCAAATGGCAACCCAATACACAGATCTTCACATTGCCAGGCTGAGACTAAACACAAATAGGCAGTGGGAGGGTTTTTTACCTATTCACAGGTGTGAAACTGTAATGCCAGCCCTCTGATAAGAGCCATGGGAGCAAAAGTACAGATTAGTAAAAATGTGGAGATTGAGCAGCTATGAAAGGCAGAGTGTAATATGCCAAAGCTGAAAGGAGCCTGGAACTGATGACCTGCAGGGGGATTCCTTTTTGTTTCAAGACTCAGTGAATGATAAAGTCTTTGCATAAATTTACAGGGAGCTTTTTATAGTGAAGAGGGAAAGGAGCATGAAAGTGCAGACAGTGAAATGTCATCAGGGTTAAGTTACCATTGAAGTTGTTTGTGGAAGAGAAAAGCTGGTAGCAACCCAAAGAGTGTATAAAGACAGGACAAGTGGGAGGGTGTCTGATCCATTGAACTCACTGTTTTATGAATAGTCAGTGCTTTCCTCTCCCTCCCTCATTCCCTTTCTGAGTAGTTTACACATAGGACTTCCATGGTAGACAGTGACCATGATGACTTATCACTCATCTCTTGACTGTTTTTTCCCCAGATTCTCTTTTGAAGACTGACTTTCCATTTCTGCTACAGAAAAAATGAAAGTCTAGGCAAGGGCAAGGTAAACACTAATGCACTGTTGAGAGAGGTCTTTTTAGTGACTTGAGCATAGTGAGTGTCTCTGAATTAGTCATGCCGTTTCAGTGAGAAGAATTCAATCTCACTGGACAGCTCAGTGAAGATGTCTGCTCACTTCATATTGAAAACAGGAAAGTGCAATGGTTGGCTGACTGAGGAAAGAAAAAGAGGAAAATTTTTCTGATTTTGGATCAGAATACACAAATTCACACAAATTTGTGTGAATACACAAATCAGTGATATTATCATTTTAAATGCGCATATAAGTTTGGCCTGCTTAACTCTGAAAACAAAGGGCACAAAGAGAATGTACAGCAAAAGGCCAAAATGCATTATCAGGGGCATGAGGAGAAAGGAAAGAGAGACACTTCGCATTCATCTGGTATTCAGAAGCAGCCCAACGCAAAATTCTTCAAGCAATTTAAATGAGCAACAGAAATTACCCCATAGAGATGTTTCCCCTCCATCCCTCAGGCTGGTCAGAAAATCAATTAAAGCTGGTCTCCAAAATGCTATCCAGGCACTCCCTAATAGGTGGTGAAAATGCATTAACTGCATCACACTCTGTCATAGAATCCTAGAATGGTATTAGTTGGAAGGGACCTTAAAGATCATCCAGTTCCAACCCCCCTGCCAGCAGCAGGGACACCTTCCA
>NW_010322487.1:36855-48455 GCF_000700745.2 Antrostomus carolinensis
CCTGGCCTTGAACACTTCCAGGGAGGGGCCATCCACAACTCTGGGCAACCTGTTCTAGTGTCTGACCACCATTACAGTAAAGAATTTCTGCCTAGTATCTAATCTAAACTTACCCTCTTCCAGTTTACAGCCATTACCCTTGTTCTATCACTGCCTGCTCTTGTAAAAAGTCCCTCCCCAGCCTCCTGTAGGCTCCTTCGGGTATTGAAAGGCCACTATAACATCTGCCCAGAGCCTTCTCCAGGTTGAACAGCCCCAGCTCTCTCAGTGTGTCCTCACATGATTGCTGCTCCAGCCCTCTCATCATCCTTGTGGCTCTCCTCTGGACTTGCTCTGGTAGGTCCATGTCCTTCTTATGTTGGGGGCTCCAGAATTGGGCACAGTACTCCAGGTGGGGTCTCATGAAAGCAGAGTAAAGGGACAGAATCCCCTCCCTTGACCTGTTGGCCATGCTTCTCTTGATGCAGCCCAGGATACGGTTGGCTCTCTGGGCTGTGAGTGCACATTGGTGACTCATGTTGAGCTTCTCGTCCACCACCCCCCCCAAGTCCTTCTCCTCAGGGCTGCTCTCAAACCATTCTCTGCCCAGCTTGTATTTGTGCTTGGGATTACGCCGATCCAAGTGCAGGACCTTGCATTTGGCCTTGTTGAACTTCATGAGGTTTGTACAGGCCCACCTCTCAAGCCTGTCAAGGTCCCTCTGAATGGCATGCACAGATCCCCATATTCTCTCCTTGCTGTTTCGAGCAAGGGATTCAGTAACTTCTGTAGCATCACCACTACCTCTACTGTCATGAAAAAGTCACACTATGAAGAAATGTAGGACAGAGGCAGAGCTGAATGTGGAAGACTGAGGAGACCTGTACTGAGTTGTAGATGACAGCACAGCCCAAGGTCAATTAATTCACTATGACTCCCCTCCTTGGAAGGATTACAGGGACAGTGGCAGCTGCTGGGGTGCAAATATGTACCCTCTGCACTGAGATGCTGGTAGGTCATGAGTGGTTGTTAAATTGTTTTAGTTGCAACTCTCTTACAAATTACTGAGACTAAGGAGTCCTCAGGGTTGTAGTACCAGTGCTGTGGATCCTCACTGAGATTTTCTGCAAATGTTGATTTTTCCTCAGTGCAAAATTGTTTCCCTGATGAAGAATGGTAAGGGTCAAAACCAAATATCCTCTGCCTGAATAAGAATAGCTTTTAAAATTATTATTAAATTAAGAATAGAAAGATTATAAAGCTCTTAGTAAAAGTCCCAGTGTTCCTGCAGTTGGTGAATAAGGAAAAAGGAGGGAGCACATCTTGTAGCTGCTTTTGCTCTGTGAGCTTGGGGGTGTCCTTCACACCAGGCAGCAACACTTCAGCAGAGAGTGAATGAAGGTGGGAGCATATTTATTTCCGTAAATCTTGGCGTCCATCCCCGCATCCTTCCCTTAGTCGAGGGAGTAGTCATGGAAACAGCTAAGGACAGCCTTGCTCCAACAGCAAAGGTTTGATCACTTCTGTGGGGCAAGGAGAGTCACAGAGAAGGGAAAAATTCTGTCCAGGGTGACAGGGTCATCCTCAAATACATTTAGCAAGTGTCATCAAATCTTTAATTTCACACAAAACTGAAAGGGACAGGAGAATCCTAGGTTTAGTGCCTCCTCTAAAGGAGACCTGAGGCAATTTTACTGGTTTTGCTTTATGTGAGAAAATGTTCAAAAGAGCTGTTGCAATCTATCATGTCAATAACTCACAGACAAAAGGTGCCTAATAATATGCATTGACACAGCAGCCTATAATGGCTATGTGGGAACCATTACATTTATTATTTTACCAATGACCCATAGACTATGGAAACGTTTATTTCTTTCCACAGAAATCTTTACTGTTCTTTTAAGTACCATGAAAAGGAGATGAAATGAGAAGAGAGCAGCCATATTCAGCATGTTAAGAAATAAAAGACATTTGAAACACTTTCTATTCAGTCCCTGTTCACATCCTTAATAAGAGCAATTAAAGAAATACGCCAAAGTATCTGAGCGTATACATCTGGCCCAGATAACTCTGCTTTCTGTATTCATATCTTTTAAAATGAGTTGAGTGAAAGATGAGAGTAAAGTACATATCTTTGACCTTGCTTTTGCTAATATAAACACACAGCACAGTGTAGGTATCACATATTTGAAAAAATCCTTGCACAGTTTTCCCCAGGGAGTGCAGAAGGAATAGGAAGACCTTACACATGACAGATGCTAATTATGTCACACTTGTGTGCACTTTCCAGATACTATGATGATCAGGCTGTTTAAGTCTCCAGACAGAATGAAGCATGGACATTTGTGCTGAATAGCCTGACTTTTCACAATTTGAAGATGACCCTTCACATATTTTTCCTATAGTTTTGCTATGTTAATATTTATACAGGGAAGTATTAATAAACAGAGGCCTTTCATAAGTAAATATTTAGCAAGTAAAATCCATTGTCATTTATCAGTGAGAAGGGAAGGTATGATAGATCTCAGCATTTTAAAGTCTATGCACACATAGTTTAATTTACCAGTTTTCCCAGGGGCCAACAGCGTGGATTTATGTCTCATTGTGATGAGGTCCTTGACTGTAAAACAGCTGGCTATACAAGTAAAATAATGTATAAATAATACAAATATAAATAAATGTTATAGATTAAACATAGTGATTAGAATGAAATAAAAGGCATGCTAACTTTAATTCTGGCCCAGGATGCAGTTATTGCAATAGAAAATTAATTATCTATTCGGAATTGTTTAGGTGATTAGTTTTCACATTGGACTGTACTGAGTAGAAAAGAATTGTTGTCAGTGCCTGTGTGGCCTATTCATAATTACAACAACATCCTGGAGTAAATAAGACTGAGGACTGCTAGGACAGCTGAAATTACTGTGTTCAGTGGTGTTGCAGAATCTTTACATATTCATGCAGGTAGCCCAATATCCTGAAAAATCAACACTACTTAGTGAAGAAAACCTTCCTCACCTCTTGCTCAGTATGGCTTTTTTGAGACAGTCCAAGCTTAAACCACCTGTACATCTTACTGGCTTCTGTGACACATAACATCCATCAGGACCCCTCCAGGAAGGTGACTTGTCAGCCCAATGACAACTACATGACAGTGCAACAGAGGGGACATTACAGTGTACCAGCCCTTCCACCCTGCAGAAGTTTTGCCCTGCATGTCCTGAAGTCAGCTGAGCCAGAGCATAAACTCAAGGCTTGCATTCAGAGTAGGAAAAACGTGTAACTGTGAAATAAGGAACAGATATTAATCCTGACAATGTAGAAATGTTTGATTAAAGAGAGACCACTTCTCTGTCAGAAACATCCCTGTGGCTTCCAGCCGTGTTGGAGTCTAAACCTGTTTTGTGAAAATGGCCCAGCAACAGCTATACTAGGAGGTCAGTCCATTCCCATTTCAATCACCAACCTGCTCCGTACCCACACTGAGCACTCACCATCCTGGTACTACCTACTGTGCTTCATATGCTAATGTTGCCTCATAATACCACTAGGCTGTTATTAAGGTGGCTGTCTAATCTTCCAGAAAGGAAAACTGTAAAACCAAGCAGTAAAATGAGTAGTTGAAAGTCCCAGGCCACATCTAAGAAAGGTTTGAAATTAGAAACTGGATTGTAAGCATGTGCTTTGAAGCCTTTTAACCACAAGTATCTTGGCTTCCTCCTAGCCTCAGCTTTCTTTCATAAAGGGAATGAAATGCCGATCTACTTCACAGGGTGTTAAAAGTGCAATTTTTTGGTCCTCAGATGCTACGGGGTGGGGGAGGCTGGGGGAAAGGCTGAGTTGTGAATGCAAGCAAACCTAGACTACTTTGATTAATCTCTATTAGAGTGAAGTGGATTATTTTTTTATTTCCTATCACTCATCTCTAAACAGATCTTTAATAAGTATATAAAATTCACTTTTAACTAATCCATAAATGGCAGTGGGTTCCAGGGCTTTCCCCTTTGCTGAATCAAGCCAGGTTTTACTGGTTTACTGTTGCTGGTTTACTTTACTATACAGGTTTCATAAAATATTGTCCAAAACTCTTTATTTCTTCACTAATTAACATCAGGAGCTATAAAATATTTTTCCACTTTCTTATTTAGAATACTAACACTTGCAGAAAAAGAGAGAAAAAGAAATTCTTAGGTGTTTGTTATAAGGTTAATTCTCTGCAAAATACTGAGGCAAATGGCTTGAACTTGTAGGAGAGAGGATAGCAACCCATGGCCCAGAAGATATGATGATACTAGTAATAAATTCAGGTTTCCCTTACTTTTGACCTTAACTTTTGATCCATTAAAATATTACATAAATACAATTATTTATCACAAACCTGGAAGGAAAAGTTAGTTTCCATGCAGCAATTATTCTTGCTTATTCATTTTATAATAGATGGCTTTCTTTAACTTTAGCTAGAAGCTGAGCCTAAAACAAGGCTCCCCAGACAGTGTCATGATGAAAAAGTTTTCACAGTCAAGTTCTCTTTGCACCACAGCTTCTCCTTGACAAACTCTTTCCAGGCCCAATCCACTTGAAGCTCTCAGCTCACCTTAGTCTAAGCCTTGGACCTGGTTTCAAGCTGGTGGCCACTCCAAGGTGTTCTTGTCAACAAGTTCTTTCTATGCTCCATCCTTTCCTCTGGCACCTCGTTTCAAGACCCCCTAACACTACTGCTTTAGGCTTTTTATTTTTATCAATCCTAACTTTAACAGTACACTCAAGTAGAAATTTATTGCAAAAGAATTCTCCTTGTAGTCTATATTTTCCTTTGTTAGTCACTTTGTAGACACATTTCAGCTGGAGGTTTCTTTCTCTCAAAACTAGCAGTAACCTTAACTCTAACCCTAAATATAAGCTGAGCCTTACACAAAGCTCTCCAGCCAGTGTCCAGCCCCAAAAAATTCTTACAGAAGAGTTGTCTCTGCATCCTATCCTTTATTTTGGCAACTCCTTCCCAATCCCATGACAATTGGATTTCTCAGTTCTCCCTTTTCCCCACCCTAACTCTTACCCCACCACTAACTCCTAGTGGATGCTGGGCATTAGACTGAGTCCTCAAACGTGTGTCCAGATGTTTGGTTTTTTTTCCACACAAGTTATTTTGGCAGCCTATTCCTTCTCTTTGAAGCCCCCTTCTCAACCCAATTCCAACTGCAGCTACAAGCTCTCCTTTTCTTTCATCCTTAACTCTAGTAATAAATATAAAAGTAAGATGAGCCTTGGATGAGGTCATGTAGTCATTGATCACATTGAAGTCTCCCAGACAAGTCTTTCAGTCTTTACAGCCTACACTTTCTTTTGGCAGGCCCTCTGTCATCCCCTTACAACTGGAGCTCTAGGCTCTTTTTTTTTCTCTCAGCTTTAACCTTAAAGGTTAACCTAACCTTAACCTGAGCTTCAGAAAAGCCCCCAAAAACCCTGATGAGACCAAAAAGGCCTCACAGAAAAGTCATCCTGTTGTCCTGTCACTTTGATTTGGCAGACAACTTTTCACTCTTGCTCCAGTGAGAGCTCATGACTCCATCTTTCAATGATAAATTTAAGCCTCAACCTATCAGTAATCCCTATGTTCAGGCCCCTCCAGGCAGTATCCACACAAAAAAATATTGTAACCACATTTCCTTTGCTTCCCACACTTTTCTTTGGTGTCTTCTTTCCAGCTACGATCCTGTGATCTCTTTTTTCCTTACTCCCAAACCTTACCCTAACCCTACCTCAAACAGCAGCAACTGTACAGAAGCCAGCACAACTCTAATGTTCTTTTTCAGCTTTCAGGCCATACTTTTATCCTTTTTGACTAATCATATTCAACTTTTGAAGACATAGAAGGGGGGAAAAAAATAAAAATGAGAGGAATCATGAGAAAGGGGTTGAGGTTAATGTTCATAAAACTCCACAAGCTATAATTTCTATAAAGTGCAGGCTATGCTATATATATTTCTATCTTAAGAGCACAAGAACTGCTTGGATTTTCATAAGCATGTAAGACATCTGTAAACATCCAGATATTAGGTTTGGGTAAATCTGCACCTTTGAATACTGTCCCAGTCTTACAGCACTTTGCATTGTTATCATACTAACAATTCACAAAGTTCTAATAAACTGAGTAATTCATGGTTTTCTGAATGCTCTTTCTGATTCCCATTAAAGTCAATGTCAATGTTGCCTTTGAATTCAATGAGAATGTTCAGCTATGAAAGCTGTTGTGTAACTCTCCCAGTGTTATTAGTAATGAGCAAGGCTACAGTAAGTGAGAGCCCAGTCCTGAAGAGCTAAAATCATAAAGAGATAAAATATTCCAAAAAAAGTGATATGCTCCCATTTCATAGATGGGGGAATAATCAAAGAGAGATTTATAACATGTTTACACAGATGGGTGCCCGAGTCAGCTGTGATGCAGAAGTCTTATTGCTGCATTAGTTCATTGTGGGTGAGCTAATTTGGATTTTGACAGTCTTTCTTCGGTGAATCTAGTTCTGGCCTCTGCAAACTTTACTGCCACCAGCTGTCTGCTACTTTACACTTCTACCAGAGATTACTGCCCCTACATCTGGCTCAGCAGAGGTGCTTATGCATCAGCTGCTCCATTTCACAGTTCAGCATCTTAGGTTCAACCCCACAGAAGGCAGGCATATACTAAGGTATGGAAATATGAACAGGAGTGGCCAAGACACAAGTATGCATCTGTCCTATCCATCTTATTACTGGGGCAGTGAATTCTGCTGGAGGAGTGAGAGAGACACAATAATATCTGGAGACTCCTGTCAGCATGGTGACATTAGGGCATATGGGTCCCAGATGGGAGCTGGCTCATGTCCACAGGCTTGGAGAACAGGTAGAAGAGCTCCTGTTTGCCTGTTTCCATCCTCTTGAGCCCACCTAAATATATTGTCCAATGTGACACAGAAAGCCATGGCAGAAACCCAGCTTTAATCATCCCAGCGTCCAGAAGACCTTGAGCTCCAGAAAAAATGGACCACACTGAAGGGGTGGATATACAAGAGAACAATGTGTCTAAGATCCCCTCCTCTCCCCCATTGCTTTACATATATTCAGTGGCTTGTGTATCTATATAGTACAATCACACTGCCCCGTATTTTCCTCATCTTTTATATCCCTAACCATTTTTCTCCTAAGTTTGAATTCTGAATGGTAAGAAGGACAACAGTCTCAATGGAGGGTTCAAATTTCCTACGAACTCCTCTTCTCTAGAAGTTATTTACACGTTTGCAGGGCCCAAAGAAGTATTGAGCCCTCTGGGCAAGGTTTGTGAGAGTTTCCATTTGTTGTCTCTTAAACTGAAATAGTGGGATTTTGAGCTTTTATAATTATGCTTTATAAATATAAATTGCCACAGCTTTGGTCAGAGATGCCAACATTAAATATCCTTCCCCTCATTTGCAGTGAGTGCATATTTTCTCTCCTTACTATCCTGCAAGGACTTGCTTCACCTCACACACTCTGCTCCCCTCCCCACCTGTCTACTTTCCTATTAGGCACAGGCTCAGCTTTGGCTTACTCATATTTCCTGCGAAGGAATCAGGAATAACTCTCACTTCAGCGGTCCAAATAATAAGCAAATTCTCCTGCAAGTAGTTTTGGTTTTCAAATCTGAACTCTTCCTATTTTAGTTTGGAGTTTGCACAAAGGTCTTCTTTCTCCATCTGCTTTAGGCCTTCCTATTGCAGCACTCAGAGGTGGCTCCAAGCTGCAATATTCTGAATCCAGGGTGGGGTCTCCTCAGATCACATAATATATTTGAGTCTGCAGTTCTGATCCATCTGTCATGGAAAGCATTTTTCCAGACAATGCACCGTCTGAAACTTTTGAGATTCATGTTCACTCCTCACTTGAATCACAAGCTCTCTGTTTGATCTTGGGGAATTCACATGATGCTTCTGAGACTCACCTTGTCATCCTGCTTACCTATTTACAGCATAAACCCATGGGATAAAAACCATCCCTTCCTATGTGTATGTAACATTGTGTGTCACACTGCACCTGCAACCACGCTGACTTGCCCTCTGCTAAAGCTAAAAAATAAGGGCATAAGAAGAATACTTACATGTCTGCTACTTTCTTTTTTAACTACTTTTGTACCTCAGCTCCTATTTCCTCGATCCCTTCCCACAACATTATCCTTCAATTTCTTCCTGCAAGACAGTAATGTGCCTGAGTCTGTAATGCATTATCTTCTCATAAAGGGTTATGTAATATTTTATATGCAGGATGCTGTATGAAAATAAATTGCATTACTGTACTGTATTAGGAAACTTTATCATAGACAGAAGGCATATTGCATCCTGTTTTTCTTGGAGGCTGAAACAATGAAATGGTATTAGGGATGGATGTACACATCAGACGTTTGGTGGAGGGAGCCCTGGGATATTTGTCATTTAAGTTGCTGATTTCCATCATTACTTAATATTCTAATTAATTCACAAATAGTCTAGATACAGAGGGGTTTTTTTGTCTGGGGTGTTGTTGTTTTTTTCCTCTAAGGCCTGAATTGTGTTGCCAAGAGATGCCACACAGAACACAAGACAGTATAGTTTTACTAGAAGATAAAATACATAAGAATGGTGATCATGTCTTGATTGTGCAGAGTTTCTCACAGTAATCCTAACATGTCTTCTATTCAGTGTTTTATTTTACCTCCAATTAGTCCAAATATATTAGTTGCCTACAGATAATAATATCATACTTTTTAAACAAAGAAGATAAAGTTTGTGATTTTACTCAGCTGTTTCTAAGATGGGGTAGCTTGCATCAGTCAGTTTTATGACTATGTGATAGAACCTAGTCAAACATCTCAGCAACACATCTGTACATAGGTAGAGTGTGAGACTTGGTCCAACAAAAAGTGACAAGAGCATTTTCTGAATTGTATCCTATGAAATACTGCACCATTAAAAAGCCAAAATCAATGAAAGTCAGTGTTATTTAAGAGTTCCTACAGTCGAGGTAAGGCCTAAAAGCCATACATCTCCCTGCCCTTGTGGCCATGTGAACACAGCATTGACAGTCTTCAAATGTTTCTCTTTCACACACTATAAACGGCCATTAATAAATGAATCTTAGCAGGTTGTGATGGTTTTATTGAGGACTCAGATCTCCTATAACTATATCAGCTTCTTGCTATAATTCAAGTGTCTCATAAATACTGTCCCTTCCCCCACTGTTTGCTCCTGTGAATGCCAAAATGATTGAACAGACTTTGGGTGAAGTGAGTTTTGGAGTTTTGACTGGGTAAAACTAGATCAGAAACTTCACTACTGTAAATGGAAAAAGTGCTGCCTGGGTCAGTGAAGCTTCACCTTTTCACTCTGTGTGATCATCCCTACATGTATCTTTTAATCAGACCACAATTGCTTGGTAAAACTAATAAATTTCTAGATTAAATGTTCTGTGATTGTCACACTGTGATGATTCCTGATTACTGACTCAATACCTGTTCAATAGTGATGTGGTCTAGACACAGATAGGGTTTTCCTTCAGTATCTGAAATCCTTGCAATTCATTGGCTGTTGGGCTGACATTTGTGAGTCTCCTAAGGATACCAGGAGACTTTAGGCCATTTTTTAACTCTTCCACGTGTAAGTCTAACTGTTGTTTGTTTATGGGCTGGTTCTTTTTTGAGCAAGCGTGGGAACTGAGTCCCTTTTGCAGGTGCAAAATAATCACAAACAACATGTAAACAGATGGTCCAACATCCTTTTCCTCATCTTTGTTAAAGCCAGGCATTTTCAGACAGCTATTCTTCCAAAACAAGCCTGAGAAATGTTTTCTGTCTCAAAAATAAGCCACATATTCTACACATACACCTAAAGCACTAACAGATTCAAACAGCAAAAGGAAAAATCCAACTTCATTGATCTCTTGAAACTATATTTCTAGGGCCATTAGGTGAAACCTTTTGTCAGTGAAATTCCACTCCTAATCTGTCAGATTGTATTTGTTCTTGACTACAAATTCATACAATTTTTCAATTTTTATCTTTCTATCTATCTATCCATCTATCTACCTACCTATCCATGTATCATCTATTCATCTTCTGGGTGGACATGTTGATCTGCTTGAGGGTAGGGAGGCTCTGCAGAGGGATCTGGACAGACTAGATTGGTGGGCCAAGACCAAATGCATGAATTTCAATAAAGTCAAGTGCTGGATTCTGCACTTTGGCCTCAACAACCCCCCGGCAGCGCAACAGACTTGGGGAGGAGTGGATGGAGAGCTGCTCGGCAGAGGGGGACCTGGGGGTGTTGATTGACAGCCAACTGAACATGAGTCAGCAGTGTACCCAGGTGGCCAAGAAAGCCAATGGCATGCTGGCCTGTATCAGGAACAGCGTGGCCAGTAGGACCAGGGAAGTTCTCTTACCCCTGTACTCAGCACTGTTGAGGCCACACCTCAAGTGCTGTGTTTAGTTTTGGGTCCCTACAAGGACATGGAGGTGCTAGAATGTGTCCAGAGAAGGGCAATGAAGATGGTGAAGGGTCTGAGACACAGGTCTTAATGAAGAGTGGCTGAGGGAGCTGGGGTTGTTTAGCCTGGAGAAAAGGAGGCTGAGGGAAGACCTTATTGCTCTCTACAACTACCTGAAAGGAGGCTGTAGTGAAGTGAGGGTTGGTCTCTTCTCCCAAGTAGCAAGTGAGAGGACAAGAAGAAATGGCCTCAAGTTGTGCTGAGGGTGGTTTAAATTGGATATTAGGAAGAATTCACTTACTGAAAGGGTTATCAGGTATTGGAACCAGGGCAGTGGTGGGGTCACCATCCCTGGAGGTTTTTAAGAGTTGTCTAGACAGAGTGCTTAGGGACATGGTTTAGGGGACTTGTCAGTGTGAGGTTAATGATTGGACTTGATGATCTTAAAGATCTTTTCCAATCGAGTCAATTCTGTGATTCTGTGTATATATATATGCATACACATATATATTTTTATATTTTATATTTTTCTCGTTTATATTTTTATATTTTAGAGGTAATAAAGAACCCTAAACCATGCTTCATTCTGGAATCCAGGGTGTCTGAACATACTGGTTCTAGTCTAAACACTTTTCTTTCTTAATCTTTTTACCTTCTTTCTTTTCCATTCCTTCTGTTCCACTGCCAATATCCGGCTATGGTTTTTCCAACCAGTTATTTGGTTCTCTTTTCACTAAATTCAGTAAACTCAGGACAAACCTCTAGAATAACATTCCCCTTTCTTTTTTTCCTTTGTTAGTTTGCACTCCACATCCAGCTGTGAGCTGGGGTCAAGAAACCATCAGCAACTGGAGTTGTGTTGAGCTAGTGGCACATGGAGGGCAAAGGTACGTTTGCTGTGGAGCATTAGAAATCACCATTTCAGAGACAATTCCCACTGAAAAGATGGGCCCAGCTGCTCCCCCTCCATTTAGAAAACTCTTTCTGACTTTTTAATCCCAATATTTTCCTGCTAGATCTGAAATGGACATGACAGTTTCCTGGGATTACAGATTGTTTCTCCAATGTTAGAGAGCTTCTTAATGCTAGTTCCCTGGTGACCACAACAGTATTTTCTATCTCTGGTATTATTCAATATATTTATAAATGAC
>NW_010322488.1:0-31453 GCF_000700745.2 Antrostomus carolinensis
TCCTTTTCCTCAGAGCTCCTCTCCAGCAGGAGACTTGCTGCTTTCCCTGTATTTGTCAATAGACTGTTCTTGCCCCTAACAGTGCCTTTCTATCCTGACACCATGTGGAGTACCCTACATGAAGGCCACACCATCCCAGATGAGCTCTACCTCTTTACAGTCAATTCTCACACAATACTCTGCATTCAGTCTGCACCTTCTGTTCATCTTCGGTGAGCTATGGCATCCAGTAAGATCATACCATAGATACCTAAAATACACCTTCTATTCTCCTTTGGTTTGCTATGGTTCTTTTGCAGATGGAAAGAGGCTTCACATCCCTGCAGGGGCAGTAAAACATACGCAATAGGCAGAAGAAATTATTTTGTGTCTGTTCCTGTTGGTTGCTTTTCTTTCCTACTCCATGAAGATTTCTGAAATGACAACAGTGAGGAACTACTATAAGCCTCCCTAGACTACTTAAGTTGGTAAACAGTTAGCAAAACAAGTAGTACCATAGACTTAAGCCTCACTGACTGAAGACCAGGGTTGAGTATATCAGTTACAATGGGGTTTGTCATTGGTATCACTACTGGAATATAGATTAAAAAAAAAAAAAAATTGTAAACTTCACTGTACTTAAACAGCTTAGGTGAGATAATACAGTGGAGAACACACATATTTTTTTCACATTTAGCTAAAGTAATTTGCAGTAGTCCCAAATTCCAATAGCTGTGTTTACATCTGAGAAGCATCTTTTTCCTAGAAGGGCCTTTTGTTAGGCACATCTGCACTAGGACCGCAGGGTGTATTTCCCATCTTGCAGCTTAGCTGTATCATGCCAAGTCGAGACCCGAGGTACCACCTTCTTCCCACCATACGTACACGTCCTGTGAACTCAACTACAAGCAAACTTGTGGGAAGCAACCCAGCAAACTCCAACAGGCTTTTCTATCTCGGTGATCAAAGAACCTTGAGGTGAGGTATTCTAACCTCACATGTTAGACTTAGCCAGTGGTTTTACTCTTAGAAGGAGCTACATGCTAACATTAATAAAAACACAGAATCCTGGCCCTAGGTGACCTTTGCATATTTCAAAGACATCTCATTTTCTGCCTGAAGTCAGATCAAGTGCAGTGAATTGAAAGAATAGATCCCCAAAGTCTTAAGTAAATATTTCTCATTAAACAAACTTAATTTTTAATGGAGGTTTGATGGTAAACAGTATACTATTCAGAGCAATAATTATTACTGTTTAATTCAGGAGGCCTTCATCAATATATCAACCAATCTGATTTCAGTGGAAGTCTGGGAACTTACAACCTCTTGAGACTTAATCAAAGTCATCTCCAATCTGACTGAATCATTCAAAGACATTTGTAAATGATTTTTCTTCATATGAATTTTATTGTCATTGCCTGAAATAATATTACCCAAAATATTTGGGACACTTAATCCTTTTTAATTGTAGACATATAACTACGAGGCTCCCACTCTCCTGAAAGGGGAACATGCCTCTCTCCAATCACTATACATGAACTTAAACCCTCATACCCTCACTTATGTCCAGCATAGACAACATGAGCAAGTTATTGTGACACAACTTTGCAGTAGTGCTCATGAAGCAGGTAAATAAGGATAGGAAAGAAATTTAATATTTGAGGTTATTTTCAAGGGGCATGGATCTTTCCATGCTTCAACTACCCAGAAGGCTGAGAAAGACTGAAAGTCCAGGGCCTTGTGCTGACAACACATCAAAATCAGAGAAGCACAAAAGTAAATTAAAACATTATGATAAGTTCACCCATGCATTCCACAGGAAAAAAAAAATCCAGATACAATACAGAAATGTAGATGATTTCATTCTACCCAAGGCACACCTCCAAATCCTATTCCCAGGACTGACAATGCAAACTTGTGTCCTTTTTCTTATGGGTTTGTTCAACCAACTTTAATAAAAGAGAGTACTTACTGTGGCTCAGTTACTGAGCAGAAAATTGCAAGCCAAAATGTGAGAGTTTTTTCCATTACAGCCTACAATTAGGTAATCTACAAAATTTATTTCCTTTACCTTTAATGAGGTTCTATCATGTGGTTTAGTGTGCATTATTGTGTGTATTAGTCATAACCTGACTGAAGGGAAACACAGCATCAAATGTATTGTAACAGGATTTTTTCTTAAAGTATATTAACACAGATGAATTAGTGGATCCTAATACATGGCTTAAACCTATCTTTTATACAATATTGCCCTCTATGGGAGCACAAGATGTAAGAGATTTGAAATAAACATGCTGCTGTTCTTTTGTCTTCTTTTTTTTTCTTTTTCTTTTTTAAGTACAATATCTAATTTCTTAAAATGCTTTTCTTTTTAACATAAAAACTTTATGTCATCAGGAAAATCAGCCTCTTACCCTTTCATCATTTAGTCAATTTCTTATTGTAATAAATATATATCTATTACTAATGTTTAACTTTTGTACAAAAATTTCAGTTCACAGAGTCATTGCTCAAAGTGTGTATGCCTTTTTGCCATATTTAAAACCTCTTTGGTTGTTTTTTTTTTTGTATTTTAAACCTCTTGTTTTTAAATACAAACTTAAACCAAAATACAATACAAACAATACAAACTTAAACCAAATGCACACAACCCAGTAATTACATCAGGGGTATAAATAGGCAAACAACATTTTGAATATTTCTAAAGTGCTCACAAATCTTCAGAGAGCAAAGAGGCAACTCCAAAACATCATTATAGATAGAAACAGATACTCTCAAATGTAACCTGTTGAGTGTGAGTGGCATGAGAACAGAAGGAATGAGCATGATAAAGGAGTATAATGGTTAAGTAAAGTATCAAGAACTTACTCACTTGGAATGCTCTTATCCTTGATTACTCCAGCCATGTTTTTCTTTGATCATTTTAATTTAGTCACCTTTATTTTCTTCCCATAAGAAAAAAATATTTTTAAAAGGAATCTGAGTTCAGAGATGAACAAAGATGTTTGAAGAATGACAATCACTGTTTATTGTTCACTGTACAACATTGCGTATTGAACTGTACTGCATATTCCAAAAAATCATTCCTTCTGTTGCCCTCCTGATTTTTTAAGACAGCAGTGCTGAAAGTCTGTAAGTAATTCTACCCCAAGAAAAACAAATCAATAGCATAGAATCATAGAATATTGTGAGTTGGAAGGGATCCACAAGGATGGTCAAGTCCAACTTCTGTCCCTGTTAGACATTAAAAGCATTTCTTTAGCTCCCTAACTCTGTTCTCCTTAAGGATGTTGAAGAGAGATTTCACATTTCTAAAGGAAGTCAGTATAATGTAAATATAAATTATTATCTTGATTTCCTTTTTCAGACTACAATTTCTTGAAGTATGTTAGCCTTCCTTTTGTTGAACTCAGGCTTATGTGTTTTGGTTTTTTTTAATGTTGAGACACAGCATAGTTGCGTCAGTCTAAGAACAGATCTCAGAGGTAATACTTCCATTGTCCCATTTTAGTATGGCGTGTCATATTTCATAGTTTGGGGTAGCTTTTGTAAAGCGGTGCAGTTCAACATAGCATGTTGTGGCACAGCAGAGAAATGAAGAGAGCACTCCAAATGTGAACTAGCATAAGCTAGAGCTTCTGCCAGATTGGAGAGGATGCCAAAATCCCAGCATAGTTTGGAAAGTTATGATATGAAAGTGTGCCCATAATGAACAGCTAGTACTTATTGTAGCATAAAAACATTGGAACTAGAGTACTTATTTTACTTCCACAATCCCACTGAAGCTAACAGAGGTGCTCATCTTAGGGAGACAAACCTGTTCATAACCTAAAGAGAAACACAGTTCCTTAAAACAAAAAGTTACACAACACATTCTGGAGACCTTTCAAGTGCAGAACTTTCACATACCAAATAATCACTAGGAGCAAATCAATTTACTTAAAAGAGGGAAGACCAAGACCCTCCAAGTACCATGGACCTGTTTCAGGGCAGTGGCAATTTGGAAAGAAGGGCATAGAATAGAACAGAAACTCAACTACAAAAGCTTCGTTCAATATCTAGATTTCGCACACTAGCTGGAACATTAGCAGAAGTAGCTCATAAGCTTGAGGCCTCCTCCTATAGGACTACATGAAGCAGAAAAAAAATGATAATGAAATTATTGAAGATAGAAGAAATTTGCTAAGGGGTGAAACAAAACACTCTGTACAACAGGATCCATTTATTACAGTAATGCTAGAGTACTTTCAAAATGCTAGTTTGAAAGTGGTTTAGTAATGGATTTTTCACTTTAAGAATTTTTTTAAGTTTTAAATTAGGGTATATAAAAAGCTATGCTTGTGAGAGCTAACCTAGAAAAAAAAAATCATCCTTAGAATGTAATGGAAGCTTGATATCTAGATAGCAAGGACAGAAAAGTAAAAAGAAAAAGATAAATGCTCTTTGTAGTTTCCCCTTTGAAAATATCATTCCTAGTTTCACCTCTTATTCAGAAGTGGATTAGGGTATTTAGAGAGCCTCTGTAGACGTGTTAAAGGGGACTCCCATTGGAACTATAGTCTAATTAAGCTACTTTATGAATTATTCCAGTTTGAATAATTCAAATTTAAAAAAAAAAATCACTTAATACATTAAACCAAGAGTTCAAGTTTCTTAGTTTTTAATAATCCAGGAAGAAATGCTTAGTTTTAAGATTTGTATGCTATCACTTTGTTTTATGGATGATGTTCTTTGTGATAATGGCTTTGCCCAAAATTGGTTTGGATTCCTCTTTATTAGAATCCACCTTCATCTAGACATCTTACCAACCCTACTACAACTTTACTGTTTAAACTGTTTGTTCTCTTGCACAAACTCTTAACCATTGGATCCTCAAAGAATTTATTTGAAGTACTGACTTGCTGATTTATCCATCAGGAAAAAAACACACTGCAGTGATACAACCCCATTACTCTCTCTCTCTACTTAGAAAGTCACCAAGGCTCAGATATGCAGCTGGCACATGATGACCAAATGTTGATACTGTACAGAGATAGTTGTTCTCATGGTCCCAAGTGTTGTGATAGAGCAGCAAGAATTAATTACCTCTCTCTTTCCCAAAATAATACCATAATTTGGTTAGATAATTGTCCCTTAAAATGCAAGGGGAGAGAAGGATATATTTACTCCCCAGCAGTCAAGTTACAGACCTTTTCTTCAAGCACATTCTGGTTTCCTCCCTTAGTTCTATATTTTCTCCAAATAACCCCACGAAGTTTCCACTGGGAGAAAGCAGAAAGGCTTAAAGGACCTCAGCAGAAGAGTGATGTGGCAGGGACTAGTCCCTCAGTACCAGCAGCATTGCCTAGTCTCTTGGGTTGGCTTCTTCCCTCACTGGAGGCAGAGTGGAATTGGGCATTTTTTGCCCTTTCCTCATTGCATCACATACTCTGCAAGTCAAGGGGGATTCTTTCCATTCTATGGAAGTCATAAACCAGTGGAAATCATGATGGGTTGTCCAGTTATCATTAGAAACTGGTAAGTGTATCAGCTAAATTTCATGTTGGAGAAGAGTATTACATTCTTCTTGTAAGGAGTTCCTCAAGCTGCTGTAAAGCAATACTGAACAAAATGTGTTACTCATTAAAATAAGTCACTTCCCCAACCTCAGCGCGGGTTGTGAGCAGGCACTGGAGAACAGCACCACAGCTGATGCACAACAGGATGAGAACACTTCTGTTGTCTGCAGTACTGGGAATGAGAGAAACTCTATGATGATCTCTGATGAAGGATAACCTTCATGAGTCACACAGGAGAAAGAAATACAGTAAATTATTCTTCATACTTCCACAGAAAGAGGAAATGGGAGTGCTACTGGAGTTTCTAGTTCAACAAACATTCATATTTGTGACAGTTTGCAATGTAGTGGAGGTAGCAGTGAGCTTTTCCAAGCAAGGCAGTTAAATGAATTGGACCTACTTTTAGGCTAGTTTTTGTGAGGATTTACAAATATAGATTGACTTGCTTATCAGCAGGGAGGTCACAAGAACAGCATTTATGAAAACAGACCAAATGAGAAACAGCTCCAGTACATTGCTAAGGCATTACAGGTGCAAACACAAATCACAAGGGGGCTGAGCGGAAGATAAACCTTCTTTGGCACTTCAGTCTCTCCCGCACATGACAACCCTGGACACACATACAGACTGGGGAATGAGAGGCTGGAGAGCAGCCCTGCAGAGAGGGACCTTGGGGGTTCTGGTTGATGGCAAGTTGAACATGAGCCAGCAGTGTGCCCTGGCTGCCAAGAGGGCCAACCGTGTCCTGGAGTGCGTCAAGCACTACATTGTGAACCAGTCGAGGGAGGTGATCGTACCTCTCTACTCTGCACTGATGCAGCCTCACCTCCAGTACTGGGTGCAGTTTTGGGTGCCACAGTATAAAAAGGATATAAAGCTACTAGAGAGTGTCCAGAGGAGGGCCACTAAATTGGTGAAGGGTTTAGAGGGGAAGCCATATGAGGAGAGGATGAAGTCGCTTGGTTTGTTCAGCCTGGAGAAGAAGAGACTGATAGGAGATCTCATCGCGGTCTATAACTTCCTCACAAGGGGAAGAGGAGGGGCAGATGCTGATCTCTGCCCTCTGGTGACCAATGATAGGACCAGAGGAAATGGCAGGGAGATGTACCAGGGGAGGTTTTTGTTGGACCTTAGGAAAAGGTTCTTCACCCAGAGGATGGTGGAGCACTGGAATAGGCTCTCCAGGGAGATAGTCATGGCACCAAGCCTGACAATATTCAAGAAGCATTTGGACAACACCCTCAGACACATGGTCTGAATCTTGGGATTGTCCTATGCTGGGGCAAGAGTTGGACTCAATGATCCTTGTGGGTCCCTTCCAACTCACAACATTCTATGATTCTATGATTTAAGTGTGACCTGGGAAAAAGCTCTTCTCTTTCTACCCCCATTTACTTTCCAGGAGCTTTCTGCTGACTTCAGGCCAAAGCTAAACCCAGGAAGAATTCTGTAAGGAGAATTGTGTGAAAGAGCCCAAAAGGCTTCATGGATACACAAAGACATGCTTCTCTCTCACACAACATGAACCCTTGTCTCAGCATCACAGTGAGCTGATAGTGCACAAATCAGACTGTGGATTAAATAGAAAACAACTCATCTTTTGCTTTTATAATGTCTTTATAAAAGTACTTAAAAGACTAGGGTTTATATTTTTGTAGTTGAGCAAGCATGTAAGACAAAATAGTAATGTGAGAGATATGAAGCAGCTTCAATGTTAGATGTTAATGAATGTATGTTGGTTTAACTAGTTTATATCAACACACTTTCTGAAACTAATACATCCAAAGACTTACAGGAACAAAAACACACTATGATATCTAAGTTATTTTACAAAGGAATAAAAGTTTAAGATAAAGGTCATTACAGAACTGGTATGCACCAATTTGCCTTTATCATTTGCAGAAGAAATGTGTCCAGCCATAAACAGGGGAGGGTAATAGAGCTGAATAAAAAATGTGTAGTTGGAGAAAGTCAGCAGTCAGGGAAACTAATTCATATTTTTTGCTTTTTTTTTATTTTGCTTTGGATCATTTTGGCTGTTGATGTTGTTTGAAATCAGTGCTTCATGCTTAAATGGACTACTAGCAGCATATTCTCAACTGTCATCTGGGAAATAAGAATAACCCATGACAAGGCAGGCACTTTCAGAGGAAGACATGAATGCCTTAACTGGGTTGTGATGCGTGAAACTCTGGCTCCAAGTGTATTTATATTTCATCCCTACATTCCTGAGCATATAAAACCTCTAACACATTTTGAGTTAGAGCCAAAATATTCAGATTAAAAAACCTAACAACTTATTGAGACATCAAAAAAACCAAACAGAATTTTATTAATGAAATATATGTTTCAATACTCTAAAAAAAAAAAGCACATTTTGCTATGCCTTTATGTTTCCTGTGCTTTTGATAGGAGTGTAATTAAGTTCTGTGTATCTTGAGGAGCTGCTAGAGAACTAGAGACTAATCTATAATTCTTACAAGTTGTCATAGTTCCTCTGATATCAGTGGATGTTTTGACAATTTACACCAGCTGAGGAACTGCTCTGTGTGGTTAATAAAAGGCACAATGTTGTTAATTACAGGAAAGTTCATAAGAAGTCTCTACAGCTCAAGGAAAAGCCGGTCCTTTCAGCAATAGCAATTTTTTTTTCTTTTAAACTCATTATGAACTGCAGTGTCAAAAACCATCTTTCTTTCAGTAAAGACCATAAAGGTGTGTTTAGCTGAAAGAGACAGTTCTATGTATTGTAGTCAACTTAGTTTTAAAGCGTGGCTTTCGTGCTGCAAGGTAGTTTTTGGGAGGGGAAGTAGGAAGTACCTATTATATTATCATCAGAGCACGGTAATAAGAGGTGAGAAAACTGGGGGCAGTCAGAGAAAACAAAAGCTCAACATAACAACAACAGAACATCAGTCCAAATATTTCACTGAAAGTTTACAAATAGTCTAGAAGATTGAACAAGGGAGATACCATATATGTATTCATTTCTGAATGTACTTGCTTGCTCTATGTCGTGTTTCTAAGCACACAACTGCAGGAATTGTGTTTTTCTACTTCGTAATGTGCTGTGAAGGTATATACATTAAAAATAAGTGCACAGACATTGTAGTGATGGTGTAGTACTTAGAATAGATAACTATGAGCATTAGAGTCTGGATTTAAGCATCTAAACAGGAGAAGGATGCTGAATTTTCAGCAGTTGCCTTTAGTATAAATGCAGATGCCCCTTTTAAAAAAAAGCTGATTCAAAGTCTTGTTAACTTAGTGCTAAGCAGAGACTCTAAGTGAAAGCACTAGGTTTAGAAAAGTAAAGCATTTGCATGTCTTGTAATGTGTGTAAGCACCAAGAAAATTTGGACAAAACAAAGCAAAACTTACTTCCATTAGGGAGTTTGAGTGAGGAAAAAAACCCAAACAAATAAAAAAAAACCCAAAACCCCCCAAAACAAAGCGACCCCCAACAAACCCACAGTTATAAAACCAAAGAGGAATGTTTTGGAAAGGTAATACTAGTTTTGGGCAAAGTACTGTTAAGTTTCATCTACAACTTTTGAAATACTGTGATAGGAGGGCTGAGCAGTTGTAGTCGCCTACCTATACTGCGGGGGGGAGGTGGGAATAAATCACACAAATATTCACTAACACAGAATTTCCACCAGCTAATGCAAAATCTGTGCTGCAGGTAAGTTCCACAAAAACTCACATCCTGTGGCAAGGATTTCAACATAAATGTGGTACCTCATTAATATAATGTTTTATTACTAGAATTTCCCTTATTTTACTGTTTCTCTCCATCCATACTTAATTTCTGTTTCTTGCTGTCCTGTGGTTTGGGGTTTTTTTTGTATATTTTTTCCCTAAAGCAAAGCATGAAATAATATCACAATTGGAAGGACATTCTAGGTAACTTAAGTGCATTTGTGTCTGAGCAAGAAGAGTTCAGTTATCACTATTAACCAAAGGAGACAATAGTGAAAATTCAAATTGTACTGTCTTTCCAAGGGTTGACATGCTCTTTTTGTTACATAGAGTTGGAGCAATTTTGCCAACTGATTTCCACACATTTCTAATAAGGGCAAACCCTGCCATAGTGTGTCCCCTGATACTCCACTTAAATCACTAAAAAAGCAAACAGATACCGAGGCAGTGCAAATCAACAGCCGTGCTTCTTTATGTTGAATTCATCTAGCATGGTGTGCTCTTAAGCCAAAGATTTCAGTGACTTTAGCATCTAAATTAAAATAAACTCTCAATGGTATGTGTAACCACTTGGTCGCGGGCATGCCCTGGGAACATCTGCAGCAACATCTTCAAAGGGGCAGACTGCTGCTCCCACCACATCTGGCAGCAGCCAGGATTCATCCTGCAGCACACTCACACCTCGTGGCTAAACCTTTCCGCTAACAGGGATATCTCCAGTGCTTGAAGTACATCTAGAAGTCAAGCATACAAGCAGAAAGAGGAACAAAACAACTGGACTTTTTTTTTTTTCACCATGTGTTAGTGATAAGAAGTGCTCACATTTTTTGTGGTTTTTGACCAATTGCACGAGAATTCTTCCTTACGTGGTGAGACACTCTCTCACTTGATCTGCAGGTTTTAGTTTGCAGCCTGATTGAAGTTCTGATGTTCACACAAGGTGCAAGGAGGCACCCGCTCACCGCCCAGTTGCGCTGGGAACCCCACACCCAATCTCTGCAGTAGTCTTTAGAAAACAAATCCCAAATCCAGAGCCAGCCATAGTTGTAAGGCGTTTTTAAAAGACCCCCAGTGAGTGCTTTATAACTAGAAATTGCAGGAAATTACTCAGACATACTTCAAATTTTAATTTTCCCTCAGTTTCTAATTTAGCCGGAAGGAATAAATTAGTCCCCAGTTAGGAATATCTACCATCTTTGAAACTTGGATATTCACAGAGAGCAAATAGCTCTTCATGTAGAAGGTCCCAGTTGCAGGATGTAAATGGTAAACTGCATGGAACACCATTTATTTACACTATTTTGGAAACATGAAAGGTTGAGCTGACCCTCCTATGATTCAAATCTGAGTTTACAGCGTCATTCATCATCTCAGAATGGGTTTGTTCCAGTCTCCTTGAACAAAACTATTTTCTCCTCACATTTGCTGCACAGAATTGGCTGAATTTCAATTCCAAGGTGTATCGTACAAAGAACAGTTTTGGAGTGAAAGGTGTCAAGCTGGCAAAAATTGAAAATTAGATTGGTATAAAATCTAATATTTTTAATATAGAAAGTGTTTAGTTTTTCCTCTGTAATATAATTTAAAGTCACATAACAACTATGTTTCGTGGCTATAGAGGTAGGTTTCATCTCTAGCTGGAAGAGATAAAGGATTTTAATAAGAAATTATGCAATAAATAGGTGGAATTTGTGTCATATACAGTAGGAAAATATTTTGCACTTCTGAGTACTGCGTGTTTGCTGGTATCCACTCAGAGGTGGTGTCAGGGAGATCATTTGTAACCAACTTGCTGGGTGACATCTGCTTGATTTTGGTCATGCATTAGTACCAGGTGATCTTATCAGTGACCTAACAAGAGTAGGAACCAAAATGTCTTCTAGTATTGTGATTTTCTTGAGTCTCCTTTAGCATCTGGCGATTGTGTGGGGGGCTGGGGGCTCAAGCCTTTTCCTGCTAGAGAAATGACTCTTCCAACTTTTCCTTTTCCTGGGCTTTCAGTTGCAGATGCTGGGTGTAAAATCAGAAGCTGCAAGTGGCATTTTCCTCCTGCATTTTGGGCATACAGGCAGAAGAGGAGGTGGTCCAACTGCACAATGACAGATTATGCAAATCCTCCCAGAGCAGCTAATCAATCACGGCAGTGGGAGAGGAATGCAGCTCATCTCCGAGTTAGCCTCCATCGCCGCGTCCTCATCCTCATGTGAAGCATCCCCCGTCGGTTGGAATGACATCAGAGCAGCTCCAAGTCCTTGAAAGACTGGGGGCTGATTAGCTGGAGGAATTGGTCGTTTCTGCCAATCACCACCCTCCAAAGCTGCCTCGATACTCTTGTACATATGAGGGAGAGGGAGGCTGACTACAGCAAACAGGAGGCACGGCAGCAGCACCGGCAGTAGTAACAAGAGCAGCTGGTATTTGGGTGATTTAATAGTTCTCACAGCCTTTTTGCTGTAGCTCGGTTGCTCCTCAGTGTAATCCCCATGTCCAAGAAGGAAGCTGCATTTTTAACGGTGTGCTGAACAAAGGTTTGAATCATTCCAGCTGGCTGCTTGTTTTGAAAAGGATAGTCTGTGTATAAATGAGATGTGACTGTGCCGGTAGAGTTCAGTTACCAGGGCTGAAGCAAGAGGAACCTTCCCGGGATGCTGCTCTGACAGCTGCTATCAATTGAAAACTCTCCCTAGTTTACCTGGAGCCATGTGAAGAGATTTGAATAGCAGATGTCTCCTGCACACTAGGAAGATAAATTCTTCTCTAGGTAAGCTATTGTTCAGCTTCTGTAAATATTGCTATGTTAACCTATACTTCTGGGTATATATTCATATGCTTATATAGACAGCGCCTGTAAAAACACTTCCTGAGCAGGTATAAATATCCACATGGTATGTAAAATGTTTTGCCTAGAACCTAATTATATATAATAAGTACTTGAGAAAGCTGCCTAGAGCCTGGCATTCAAAGAATTATTTGAAAGTTTGTGATAGTCTTTGCCATGTTTGCATGCAAGTGCCCTTAATGTAAATAGATATGTGCCCTCCAAGGGGAAACAGTTGCCTGACTAAATATATGAAAAATCTAACAGAAGTTAGAGCATGGGAAGTTAAGTGAGGAAAAAAAGGTTGCAATTCTTTAGTCTACTCCATATACTTTGCTTTTATTTGCTATCATCTAGCAAAGTTAAGCAAAACTAGTGTATTAAAATGACGATGTGAAAGCTTTCCATGGACACATAGCAAACATGCACTATTTAAAGTAAAAGTAATTGTACTGTGAGGAAGCCAAGACGTGCAGACCTGCTCCCTTCCAGCAGTTTGGTATCCAAACAACATCCATCAGCAATGTTGTTTTTTTAAAAGAGCATGATTATTCATAGTGTAGAGGCAAGGATTATTTCAGGTAGTAAGAGGTAAATTGATGAAATCAGTGTTTGCTCTTCACATGGCTACAGAATCAGAGCACAGAGGCAGCCCAGCCTTTTTATCTTACAGCTGACATGCTGGCTCCAAGTCATTGCTGCTGGGAATAAACACTCAAAGGAGAAATGTTTAGAGGTGAATAAGTCTCTTCCTACAAGCAATACACTAATGTAACCACACATACACATAAAACCCACACTCATTAATTTCTCTTTTCCCCGGGGAATTCACCATAGCATTTTTTACTAACTTCTGCAGCTCTTAATCATATTGATTGGACCCTCCCTCCCTATGAATAAATGCTGCAGAATCGGGGTTATTCTGGTTTTTCTACCTCTGAATGTTATCAGAGCGAAAGATAAAAAGAGAAATAAGTCATTTTCACCCCATTTCTTCAGTAGTTTTTAATTATGATCCTCCTGCTATAAGAGGTTCAGCTTGTGGAATAATAGCAGAATCTCTTTGTTCATAAAGTTTGAATAGTTGGCAGTGTTGCCAGGTGCTTCCTTGTCTTGTCCCATCATGTCTGTGTACTTTCATCATGCACGTTTTACCATCAGCCAAGCTGCACTGTCTGCCTCGCTTTCTGAAATGTTGCTCTAAAGAAGGAGGGGAGGGAGGGAAATGCTAAATCACATTTAACTAAGGAAATTCTTGAATTCCAGTTTTCTTCTGAATCTTGTCAATTGAAATAATATGATCTGCTCAATTAGATTAGATGTTCCTAATGGCATTGCTCTGTGCAGAAGATTAAGATTGTGTATTAGTTCTTGTGCCATTTCCTCAGAACATGGCCATTTTTTTGATTCATAATAAATGCCTAATGTCTGAAAGCCTCAGAAATTACAGCAGGAGTATCTTAATGTCTTGTTGACACCACTGTTTTCTGTGAGGTTGCAGAAAAGCTCCTCTCATTTTACTGGAGTAAATCAAATCCAAACAGTTAGATTTAAGCACAAGTGACTGACCATTTGCACACACACACACACACACTTATATATATATACATATGCACCCCCACATATACTCCCATTTCAGTCGGAACATCCTGTTAACTCACACTATAAAGTTCTGGAAGTCCTATTAAAACTTTATGGATGTTTAGAGGCTGTGATATCTGCTATATTGCTCTTTGTAATGACACTGATCAAACTTAGCTGATGTGGCAACATGCAGGGAATCACGAGCTTCTCTAGAGTTGAATCGTCATTCGGTATGAGTGGGAGAAAAATATGCTAATAGTAAAGATTTTTTTTTTTTAAGGCTTACAGTACAGGAATTATCTCAGAGGTATAATGAGATACTTAAAGGAAAACATGGCCACAAATTGCATACCCAGGGCAATACTGATCAAAGAAAATGCTGATGAGTTACTAGTAGTTGTGACTGTGAGTTTTCAGTTAGATGAACAAAAAATTACATTTAACCATATGCCACTAGAAAAAGACTTGTTTCACATTTTACTTCTCTACAAGCAACAGGGGAAACAATATCATGAACTTGCGCCAAAAAAAAATATATATATAATTTCTCTTCCAAGTCTTTCTGATTTAGCCCACAAAAAATTTTGGTTTCAGTTGCCTGTATACACTAATGTTTGCTTCCATCAAGTGTTTACTTTGCAAAGCTTTCATAATGCTTCAGCTTCTTAGGTGCATCCAAGAAACTGCTTGCATACCTGCAAAAGAAATTTTGCATACCTGCAAAATGGGCTCTTCTGAACAAAGCAAACCCTGGGCTAAGAGCAGCAAAGCATTTCAAACTGGGGCCTGGGTGGCTGAAGGAAAAGATAACTCAGAATTGTGCAGAAAGCTGCAATTTTCCCAGCCTGTGGAGTCATTTCAAGAACAGGGCACTAAGCTTAAGATGAGCCAAGGGCTCTCCACACTTTTGAAGGTGAGGGTAGCCTGGGTTTGAAACCGTTGCAGATCTCTTATTCTCAGGCCTGGAATGCAGTTGAGGACTACTAGAGCAGGTTGAGGGGCTGGATTATAGGAGAAGGAGGGTCTCTGTGCTGGAAATTGCTTGGAGCTTTAAGTTAGTGTCCTGTCTCACCTTTTGAGAAAGCCTGAAGAATGCTCATATCACAGCAACAAATCTACTTCTCCTATTGAGATGTTAAAGCAATGCCCCTCATGAAGTGTAAGCCACCCAGAAGAGTGCTAGATACAAATACTGAATTTATTTTCCATCTATGTCAACATTTAAAGTAGAAAAAAATTTTGAGCTTAAAAAAAATCAGGTGCTGGGAGAAAATTAAGACCACACATGTCAATCCAAAACATTTATTACAACTACTGTCAGTAACAATTACATGAAATCACAGATTCTTCTGAAATTAACAGTTGCTGTAGAAAACTAATAATATTTTATCTAAACTGTAATGTCACCAGAATCACACAGCAACAGCACAACAATGTAGAAACCATGTCAGTATTTGATGAAGAAAACACATTGGCACCAGAAATAATGTATTGTGATGAGATGATTTAGACTCAATTCTGAAAGGACCAGAGAATTATTTAAACCTATTTCCTTCCCTGTGGCTACAGGAAGGGTCACAAGTGCTTTGCCCAAGTGCAGGCAAACGGAGCAAATTAATCCTCCCTCCTCTCCTCTAAGAATGGGTTTTGCAGAGCCAGAGCAAATATAGAAGTAGAGGCCAGGGCAGGGTGGGCTTCTTCCATGAGAAATGGAGCAAAAAGAAAGGAGTTTGCTCTTCATTCTTGGAAGCTGATGAAATAAGTGCTGTACCTGGCTTACTTAGCTTGGTGAAGGGAAAACCTGCTGAATCCCTGGTTTGCTTTTCACAACCTAAGGAAGTCTTTGTTTTCCTTGCTTCTTCACGTCACATGGAGGCTACCATGCAAGTTTCTCTCCCAAGACATGCTAAGACAAGATATTCTGTAGCACAGCCCCAAAACAGACAGTATAATGCAGACAGCAATTTAAAATCTGTACACATATAGCTGCTGATGTATTTGTCCCAGACCACAATATAGCTAAATTTACAGAGTGCATGCTTTTGCACCCAAGGCTGCAGTTGCAGAATTTCAGATAGGGCAATCTTGCAACTTCAGAGTTAGTCCTTACGCAGCCACAGGACGAGAGGAGCATCTGCCATGCTGTCACAGCACGCTAGAGCACTGAGAAATGCACGCACGGCTAATGCTCAGGGCTGATGCATCGACAGCTATAGAGTTTTACTAATGGCTGGGTTTTAATCTCCCATGCATATATATCATTATCAGACACACAGCAGACAGAATAATGTGAACAGGCTCTTTCCTGAGCAGAACTATGCACAAAACCTATCCTCCTGAAGGACTATCCACAGCTACTTATTTCAACCCACACTATAACAGGCTTCCACTGAAAGGATTGCATTTAGCTTTTAGTGTATAAATAAGTGTTCTGATAAATAATTAATAGTAGCTGCTGGCCATGAAAGAGGAGACTGTTTGGAAAGTTAAAACAGTCTGTCATGAAATATGCACCCACCTCTATGTTCTAGTTTCAGGAAATATTTTATCCAGCATCCTTTCCTTTTGCATGGGACGGTATTTTGCAAGGAGAAGGTCACAGCTCAGAGTTCCAGACCCTCAGGTTATTATTTGAATTTAGTCTCTCTCACCTGGATATTTATCACCCCTTAAGCCACCAGAGGGGAGGGCAGGTGGTCAGTGATTCACAGAGGAATTTTTGGAAGTGAGAGGAAAATGCAGTAGTGCCTAAGCTTCTGGGTAAGATACAGAAATTACATTTACTGGTCACTTTTGATCTTAAAGCTCTAATAGCTTCTTCTTTTTTTTTTTTTTTAATTTAAACAAAAACAGGGCCATCTGTCTTGATACTTTTGCCAGACTACCTGCACTCTACCTACCTAAATAGCTGGTATAATTGACTAGGGTATTTTTATTCATTACTAGTATTTGTTGTGCCATTTTCATAGATTCATGGAATGGTCTGGATTGGAAGGGACCTTAAAGATCATCTAGTTCCAACTCCCCTGCCATGAGCAGGGACATCTTCCATTAGACCAGGTTGCTCAAAGCCTCATCCAACCTGGCCTTGAACACATCCAGGGAGGGGGCAGCCACAGCTTCTCTGGGCAACCTGGGTCACTGTCTCACCACCCTCACAGGAAAGAATTTCTTCCTAATATCTAATCTAAACCTACCCTCTTCTAGTTTAAAGCCATTACCCCTTGTTCTGTCACTCTCTGCCCTTGTAAAAAGTCCCTCCCCAGCCTTCCTGTAAGTCCCCTTCAGATACTTGAAGGTCACTATAAGGTCTCCCTGGAGCCTTCTCTTCTCCAGACTGAACAGCCCCAACTCTCTCAGCCTGATCCTCACAGGAAATATGCGCTAGTCCTTGATCATCCTTGTGGTCCTCCTCTGGACTTGCTCCAGTAGGTCCATGTCCTTCTTATGTTGGAGGCCATTAGAACTAAATGTAGTACTGCAGGTGGGGTCTCAGGAGAGCAGAGTAGAGGGGCAGAATCACCTCACACTTCTCTTGATGCAGCCTGGGATACGCTTGGCATGGTTTCACTATTCTACCCCCATACCATTGCCCTGTTAAGGGTGGAGCCAGGCATGGACACCTAGTTTGCAATCTCTTCCTGTACAGGGCACTGTACAAGCCAGTAAATATTGAGGGTCCAGGTTTTGAATTGATAGAGAGACCATTCCTCCTTCTTAAGATTTATCTCACTGGTGACTGAAAAGCAGTGATTCTGGAACTTCATCTTCTAACACAACATCAGTTGAGTCTTGTTTCGCCATAACTTAACTATTTCTAAATTACCTGAAGGAGTGCATGTTATTATAATTTGTACTTGAAAAAAAATCACAATTAAGGATCAGGAGACCTCTATTGTACGTACTATCCACATGACAAGCAAAGCAAGCAGTGCATGCTTAAAACACTTGACACACTCAGACTTCCATAAGACTGTCTTCATCAGCTTTGGAGCAAACTCCACAGGCCAGCATGAATCAGCAGCAGTCATTCTGTATATTCAGATTTTTAACTAAAGTACCTCCAAAAGGCTTTCTCCTCCATGAAAAATATTTAAGTTCAGGAAGAAAATTAAATATCTAACTATATAGTGTCTAAAGCAGAACTTTACAGATTACAGTGTATCATTGTGTCATCTAATGAGATACCATTTTGATGGCCTGTAAGCCCCTTTTATAAATCAGAAAGCCAGACTGGATTTCTTCTTCTAAAATGCATCCTGGAGATGCACTGGAAAACACAGTATAGCTGTGTATCCACTTCACAGGAGAGAATAGGAATGTAAAGAAACATAACTAATTCCAGCCTGATGTAGGGGTAGTATGTTGAGAAAGATTTTTGACAACCAGTTGGACATTTTTTTATTCCACCCCCTCCCTTCCAAAAATAAGTTAATGCCTCAATAGTTCAATAAGCAGGGATTTTTCACAAAAAAACAACAGGTTAATCAAAGCCTCACTATTCTATTACATAGCCCTAATGGTATTAGTTCTAGTTCCAGTCTCTGAGCTTAGCGTGACTCAACTAAAAAAATCCTTTGAATTCCCAAGTAGGACCATTATGCTACTAGTGGCATTTCTAAATTGAACTTTATCTAGACAAAACAAAGAATAGATCTTTTGAAAGGAAACATTTGTTTATATTTTGAACCAAAAGAAAAACAGAATCTATAGGTCACTGATGACACACTGGAAATCTCAAAAGAGATCTTTCACTTGACTGACAAAGTTACTTCTCTTAGAGAAACTCTATAAAACAGTGGCAGAAATAAACACAAAGAAATTTAACCAGGGTATGAAGAATAAGAAGAAAAAGGAAGCAAGCACTGCAAATACATTTGACTGCACATGAAAGTATGAATTTTGCACTGGCTTTCTTAAATGCACTATCCATGCAGTTTGGAATATCCATGCTATACACATTTGAACTAAACATGAATCATCTTAGAACATTTTACAGCTAATGCCTGTATAAAGATAGAAAAGGGTACTATTCCCACAATGAAGACTGGAAAAATGAAGTACTGAAAAAAAAATCAGTGGCCTCCAGAGGGCAGCACATGGTATTGATGGCAGAAAGAGAAAGAACTCAAAGGTTTAGCTCCCTGCCTTATCCTCTCACCAATAAGCATTTTTCCTCACAGTAGGCAAACAATGCCCATCCAACCATCCTAAAATAAAAGCAAGTTGAATTTGTATTAATATCTTCTATAAAACTTCATTGGACTATCTTGTTTGCTTGGCATTGTCTGAAATACTTAAATACGTTAGTGAGATATAGTCTGTTGGATATTCTAGTATTTTTAGTACACAATGATGTTTCTCTGTCTAGATTAGTTTTACTGACAATAGCAAGATGTGCAGCTGTAACTGGTTCGCACAAAAAGCTGATCTTTCCAGTTTTAAAGAACTGGCAATAAGACCTAGAATTTTCTGAAGGACTGCCTGGAACGTGGTCTAGGACTAAGACTCTAACTTAAGCAATTTAAATATATATGGAAGATACAGGAGATATTATAAACTTAACATCCTGTCCCCAAACTGTCATGTAATAAACCAGATATAAATGTAAGTATTTTATGAGCAAGGTGGAAGTGACTGTTTGGATTTTCCTCTTTACAACAATGCCATTTGGAAGTCCAAGAAGCACACATACACATAAAAAAAAGGGAAGGGGAGGATCACCCTGTCTTCATTCACTCTGCTCACCTTACTTTACTTGAAAGCCATTACCTGCCATTACCACTGTTTGCTGGCTAGGACCTGCCAGGCTGCCACCAGCGCTGATAGTTTAGATGATGCTGTAACCCACATGCCTGGTCAGAGATTACTGGGACCAAACTTGCTCAACCATTTTTCTATGAAATCCTCCAATTCATAACAAAACCCTTCAGCCAGCAAGGGCAAAGATGGGGAGAGGGGACTCCTGAAGTTACTTAAAGAATAAATATAAGGAAGCTGTAATAATATCAGTTAATGTACCCAGAGCTTGAAAATGGCCTCTGGCTGGCTGGAACCTGGTTTGAGTAAACTCAGAATAAACCTCTGTTTAAGTTTCATGTGGCAGACGTGCTGTTCTAAGGATTTAGGTACAAAGTCTTTATTATCTGGATTTAAATAGACTTCCTTTGTGGCAGTAATAGATCATTACTATGTGACAGCAGTAGTCTCTCCAAAATAAGTTAGTGGCCTCCTTTTAATTCCTAGCACAGATGTGACCACATCAGACTTTCTCACAACTAGTCCCTGCGACAGGATATAGACACCACAAAACATGTTATTCAGTGAAATATAGTCATTGATATAAGGGTGGAGACATTTTAATTATCTTGTATGGTGGCAAACATTTTTAGATCCAAAAAAAGACCAAAGAGTTTAGCTTCTAATAATCTATTCCAGAGCCTGTGCTTATGTCTTGTAGGCAAAGGACCTGTTCATTAAAAATGAAGCCTTTTAAACTTTTTTTGTATAAGAAAACTCCAAAAAGTAAAAGTTTCAATAGCTATCCAGCAAATGTGTAATCCTTGGTAAATTTTCAAAATAGATATAGAAAATCTGCAGTTATTTAGATGCTAATAGAAGTATTAAAAGATTTTTTTTTTATGCCTTAGCTTTTATGTATGATCAAACAAGTTGTACAGAGTATGACTATTGCATTGATTGACTTTATGGACTTGTAGTTAGGCAGCCGCTATATTGCACAAATGTTGTCTCTCAATTTAATTCACAACACAAATCATTCTGTTGAAACTGGATGGCTAATTGACAGCCTTATAAAAGTAGAAAACAGTAACAGAATAGATGGACTGTAATAAAACATCTGATACAGCATTTCACAAAAGTTTTATTTGAAAAGTTAAATGAATTCAAATTGGTTTCCATTGAAGCATTAAACTATGAATTGAAAAGTGATGAACAGCCATTAACCAAGTGAGATCAGAAGATTTGTTGCATCAAGTCAGGAGGAATATTTTTCAGGTTGCCTCAGGAAAACATGTGAAGCCTGCTTTTATTTACCAGCTTCATTCAAAAGGACTGGGACCATCACGGGATGTTCATTGCACCTGCATTCTCCATTAATCCCACTGGGAAAGCAAAGCATCAGCTCCAAGGACTTGATCCTGTAGGTCACACACAACTTTACCATGGGAATCTCTGCTGTATTTTCAGCCACAACTTTCTGCCATCACATTCTGGCTCTGTCATAGAGGCTTAAGCAGTAAGCTTCTGACATTCAGATCATCTCTCAAAACCTTTTCATCCTTAGTAGTTCAGTTATTTTTTAATAGATGTCATGAGGGTTGTAAATACACCTATCTGTTGAAGGGCATTATGCAAGAGCAAGTGGCTGTTGTTCCAGCTCAGCTATGGGTCTGCCAAATGACCTTGGAAAAGTCAGGCCTGTATCCAAGAATAATGCTATTTAGCTCTTTTGAATATTTGGTGAGTCACTGGTGAAATGTGATAGATCTATCACTCATGCAAGAGGAACACATTTATTGGAAATGGCACTAAAACTATACTTTAAAAAACTTGTTTATTTAATTTTAAGTCTGACCACAAAGCTAAGGTGTTTTGCCTGATGACACCGAACTATTATGTATAATTCGGTATATTTTGATAAAGTTGTACATTTTGTTACCACCACACATTTTTGCCACATATGGAGCTGCCCAAAAGGTGAATGCAGTCATTAACACCTTCATTTTGCAATGGTGACTAGAGCCACTCTGTCAAGAAACAAGAAATATATATATAGGTTCTCTCTTCATGCATGGTCCTCCTAAGACTATACTTAAATTATTACTGATTTATAGGAGCTTCCACACCTGGCACTCAAGAAAAATCAGCAGTCAATGATTTCTGAGGAAATATTGCAACTACTTATGTTCAAAAACACTGAAGTTTTGGACACTAATAAATTGTGACAGTTGGAGGAAATGTCATTGAAACACCATGGATGGGATATTTATGTGCATTTCTGGGTCGTCCAAATGAACATGGGACTGTTAGAAGTTAATGGGTCAGAAGAAAGAAGTGTTGAGGCTGAACATCAAGCAACATTCATCACAGGTGTGGTCTGGTTGAGTCGTAGAATAAATGTCTACTAGGAGTTAAGAAATGTGAAGTGTTACATATGAGCTGGAGAATCAAAGGAAGCAGCAATTCTGTGAGGAAGGATTTGCAGAAAGAACAATACCTTCCTTATAGTCTCATTAGTTCACATTTGTAAAAGCTTCCCACTGATTCACGTAGAATATCTTTGTAAGGGGTCTCATTAGCAGAGGTTATAGTTACCTGTCTAAAAGCATCAATAAGGGGAAAAGAAAAAAAAAAGTACTTGGTGAGTCAGCAACTTCAGATCACATATGAATTAATGAGAACAAAATGTCTTCTTACATGCTATTACAACAGTACATCTATGTTCAAGAAAATGGAACTTGCACCTGTGTGTGAGAATATGCATATATGTAAACCTATCTCCAAATTTGCTTTTAGCCACCTTTCCACCAGGAAGCCTTTTTTCCTTCTGAAATCATCTGGAAGAGTTCAAAGCCAGAGAAAGATAGGAGTCAAAAGGATCAAATATCTGGCTTCCAAGTATTGTTTCATGCATAAGATGACGCCAGCTTTCATTGAGTGCAGAAGTTGAGGCATTTCAAACACTTTGCTTTATATTTATTGATTATTGACTTCAACCTCTGGCATCATTTAGCTTTCTGGAATCACAGAAGATTATATGTGCATTATATATTGATCAAATTGATGAAAATACTGAAAAATTGGTGGTTTAACTTATGGATGATTATGCATTTAAAACAAACAAAAAAGGTGAAAATGCTGAGCAGCCTCTCCACTCAGAAATTTTAAGAGAGAGTTAGAACAAGGTTAGAAGACATGCAACAGCTTTTACCAGCTGAGAAGCTGGCTTTATCCTAGGTAAGAGTGTTTTCTAAAACCTTGTGGTAAGCTATGAGCAGCTGGCATCAACGCCCCTCATGAACAAAGACACATTTATAAACACAAAACATATTACAATTTTGTTAAGCTTGAAAAATAATAAGTTACTTTTCAAGAAGCACCTAAATTTCATGAGGTCAGTAAAAAAGTCTCTTGGAAACATTTTTGAGAAAAAAGGCTGTTTTTTCTTCTGCAGTGAATAAAAACCCTGAACTTTTGCTAATGGTCAACGGAAGTAATTTTTCACTCAAATCAGTTTGCTTGTTTCTGTATTGAATGAGCAGTCATATGTAAGGAGTAGCAAGAAGGTATCATGGATCATTGGGCTGCTAATAAATGGGCAGGAGTCATACAAGCTTAGAAAGGAAGGAAAAGAGGAAAGAGTTTACATTAATTTTTTAGCCTAAAGGGAAGTTTTATATATAGAAAATAAAGACCTTCTGATTTATGCTGGAATAAGATGAGAGGAAACCTCTGGCCTGCCTCCAGATGAATTACCCATAGAGTGTTCCATGCAGTCTTACTACTTGGGTGCTAACAGGAGACTAGAAATGGCCGTATTATGGTGATACAACAAGTGTCCTGCTCCTCTACTCAGCACAGTAATCAGCAACATGCTCTTAACCTGTGCAGATGTGAAGTCCATCAGCTCAGCCCATAGGGTGGATAAACACAAGTATTTGCTTAACATCAGTATCTCTACTTTCCATAAGCTGAACTAGATCAGAGATCCTTAGCCCACCTACAAGGAGAGGTAAGAAAAGGAGGAGAGCTTACAACAGCCCTGTGAGGCAGAGCTCACCCTGCCCTTTGTCCAGGCTGGCCACCCAAGCACCAAGTACTCACCACTGACCTCTTGCCAGAGACAAACTGCTCACTTACTACATATTTCTCCTGATAGATGATGCAGGACGGTAACTTTCACTCTTAATGGAGTTTTCCCTATTCACCCAGGCAATAACTTAATTATTTCAGCTATCCCGTTAACAATTAACAGCTACCTTTGCAATATGTAAGTGCCTTCTGCAAAGTCTGTATTCCCCCCACTGATTAGTTGAGCCTAATTTGGTCAAGATGCTTATTAAATCACCAAGCTCTGTAAGGTCTGTATATAGGAACTGGCCATGAAAGAATGAGCTTTAATTCCTGATGCAGTGTTAACACATGGTATTAATAAGAGGGCTGTTTGTCTTCACTATTGTGCTATCGGTTTTAAACAGTTGAGTCCTAATCTCCCAATCCATCTTCTTCAAAATCAGAATTCTTTAACCATCAATTAAATACATTTTTATGGGGAAGCAGGAAGTATTATTTAGCAAAGAGGCAGCAATTTTTTAAACTTCTGTTTTTCTTTGGTTGCCTGAATTAAATAAAAATTACACTTTCTGCAGACAGTTATGGCATCACAACAGAGTTATACTGCAGAGTTCTGCTGTTTCTGGGGAAAGACACCATGTCTAGGAAGTCAGCTGAACACAAGATGTAAGATCTACTGAAGACCAGCTCTAGATGAATGTAACCTTCATTCTTTGAGCAAATTTAACAAGCTTAAATGCTGACCAGTAACCACAGGGACACAGGACCTCAAATACCAGTTTCTAAAATGAAACTACATTAGTAACAGTAATTATGAAATATGGCCTATTTTCATGTTTTTGGAATATTTCTGTGCTATATTAATTTGAAAGATATTTGAATTTCTGAGTGAATATTAATCTGTTGAACTTTAAGTGGAAGAGTTTCAAAGGCACAAACGGCACTTAACTTCCAATTATGCCTTGGAAAATGTCCCACTAATGGCTAATATAGCTGATTTATTTTCATAAACTTTAATTACTTCACACTATTTTTTTTTTTTTTTACTGAACAGTATAATCAGTTCAACAGAGCAGTTCAAACACAATGCACAAACTAAAAAGATCTGCTCCAATGCCCAATTTCCATATGCAAGTTTAAATTCCTTATCAGTTCTAATAGACATCTAGGTAAGTGTGAATACTTGCACTTTTCATAACATCTGCATATAATAGTTTACATTAATTCTGATTATTAATATTTTCACTGGAAGATATTTTTACCAATGTTATTTGGATCAAATAATTTGGGATGAGGATCAAATTTTTCTTTTGGTTAGTATAAAGTCAGGGGCTTCTCATGTTTTAGTAATACAAGCAACAGTAGCAGCAAAGATCTGGCTCATGAAGTGTATTATTTTGACAGCTTTCAATACCAGTACCTGGGAGATCCAGCAGGACAGAACAATGAGGAAAAAAATGTGCAATTTTAGCTCTCTTTGCATGCTGTTCCCTTGTGCTACAGGTGTAGGCTGAGACATTTGGAAATGTCTCAGTGTGATTTAGTGGCAGGTTTCTTAGAGCAGAAGTCCTATTTTTTATTTCTTTTTAAACATAAGAGTCTTAATGAAGGTGTTTTTCCTGCCCTGAGGATTTCCAAGACCCTTCTGGAACAGAGCCTGTCTGCAGGCAGGGCTGTCTGCTCTGTGAGCCGAGGTGAGAGCAGGTGCTGTCTGCTAAAAAGCAAGAAAATATTGCCCTCTAGTGCTGAAAACAAGCAGAGGATGCAGAGTCCAAGTTTGTGATTATTGGTTCCAAGGTACCTGCCTATTCATGCTAACAAAACTAAGGCTTGTTGCAATTACCAGTTTTGTGGGCAGACCACCCACCCAGTGTGGCTGCCCTTCCCACGGAGAGCAATTCTCCTTGCCTTGACTAGGGCTGAATGACTCATCAGCATCACCAAAACTGGAACACGCCCTCACAGAGGATGCTTCTCTTGATCCAGCTTTATCTTTTGATAAAATCTTAATTGGAGGTTTAATAAGAAACAAGATCCCAGCAAGCAGACAGAACTGCAGAAGAAGGGAAGCACTAAAGGGGGTCAAATACTCTTACAATCATCAAGATGATTTTAATTTCCTAGTGATAGCTGTGATTTCTTTTGCATTTCTTTTCTCGTACATAAGATATTACTAAATACAGAACATTTTTCTCATTTCTCTTCACTTCTGCCCATTGATAAACTACACACCTTGCTCTCCTTTTGGCCGATTGCTGTGACATACAGCAGGGTCACTGATGGAGTAGCCCACAATACAGGGTACGAATCTCCTAGCAAGCTTCCAACTGAGAAAGATAAAGCAAATAAAAACCTGCACGTGGCAAAGTCACAAATGGCCTCAGCAACAACTCCCTCTCTAAACTGCAAGAGCAGCAAGAAGCTGCTCATAAGCAGCTTATTAATTCACAATTCCTTCTGTGTTCTGTTCATTGCTTGGTAAGGTCCCAAAAGCAGTAGAGTAATCTAATACTAGGAAAGTGGTATATGAGGCATTTAAAGCAAAACTAAAACTTTTCACTTGTATTTTTAAATCCTGATCTGACACAATTTTTTCAATACCTTTCTTACAAGCATTTTCCAGTTTTAGGTGCAAATCTTAAGGTGAATGAAAAGTTTTCAGAAAGAAACTCAAAAGTGTAATCTGAGTTAATGGAGGACAGTACATCAACTGACAAGTATCTGCCTGGAAAGACTGTTTCTTCCTTGCAGTTCAAAAAGCATCCATTGTTTACAGTCTCACATTGCCCCAATAAGTAAACAAAATAAATAATTCAGAAAGATGTTAATTCCTATTTAAATCCATAGAGCAGCATGGGCTATTTAGGTAGTTTTAATTGCCTCTGAGTCATATGGTGTATTGTTACCAATGGTAATTTTTCATTAATTTAGGTAGAACTACCAGGAACTGCACAAGGGCTTCAGAGCTGGCCAGGCAGTCCAGTTTAAGCACCTCATACTTCAGCCATTTGGCACAGCAGGGACAGACCAAAGCTCCAGTCCTTTAGCTGGAGGTGTCATGGGCCAGGGAGCACACCTATGTGCCCACCAGCCACTCACCAAACAACTCCTTTGTGGTAATTTTTATGCTACTATCATCTCCCTTTCATCCTCAATGGAGCTAAAGGTATGCACAGCTGCACCCGGCAGTTTTAGTAGCCTACTCATTCACTTGGAAAATCCATGCACAGTCTTTATCATTCCAGACAGTCCTTAAAAGATCTATAAAGTACTGATCGCTCCAGGTATAGAATGGAAACTGGAGAGGAAAGTCCTACAAATCTTTCCTCAAAGTCTTCTCATGTCTTTCACTTTGGTTTCATTAATTTCACAGTCTAACACATAATTTGTTAGCCCTTTCAAAATACTTATGTAGTTTGAATTTGACATGGAACATGGCCCAGTATTTAACAAACGTTTACTTTATCCTAATTTTGTCCTATCCTCTTCAGTCATTCCCATTTGCAATAGCAATGAACCATTTTAGATTAGAAGTGCCCATAAATGAACAGATACATGCTCTCAACAAGTTATGTTTAGATGTTATTTTTATACTCTAAGAATACGGGAGAGCTTTTTAATGCAGCTTATCTTAATACATCAAGAAAACAAGTGACATTGAGAGCTACTTAACTGTTCATAAACTTCTCTCTTAACTCAGATTACCAGTATCAATCAACATCTTTATTAATGTGTTTTTAATTGCTTTATGGATTTTATTTTATTTACTTTTCTTTTACTTCTTGTTGCAGATAATGTTAAGAATCCTCTTCATTGATTATTGTCAGCTGCTGCATTCTGAAAAAACTTCTTTCAATTTAGCTTTCCGGATCCTTTGACTTCCCGCTCCAACAGCTTTATAAACCTCCCCAACAGCTTCATAAATGCACTGCAATGGTCACATGAACATTTTGGGAGGGGAATTGGCACCTCTGCAACTCCTCACACCTATGGCACTTTAGGAAGAGAGAACCAAAAAAGTGGCAAGTCCAACAAAACCTGGAAGTCCTGAGAAAGATGAATCTAATCGTGAAGCTCCACAGAAGTTTCAGAACACTGGTCATTCTCCTGGCAACCTTCTGCTTGGCAAGTATCATAATTTCTGCCTATTTCCTCTACACTGGCTACAAACAGGAAATGGCCCTTGTGGAAACTACAGGAGAAGCAGAGTGTGAAGACCTCAAGCTTCTACCATACAGGTCTGTGGAGCTGAAAACAGCTAAGCCAATTGATCCATCTAAAACTGATCCCACTGTCCTCCTGTTTGTGGAAAGCCAGTACTCCCAGCTCGGGCAAGACATCATAGCCATCCTTGAGTCCAGCAGATTTCAGTACCACATGGTCATTGCGCCAGCTAAGGGGGATATTCCCCCTCTAACAGACAATGGAAGAGGAAAATACACAATTGTTATATATGAGAATATTTTAAAGTATTTATCCATGGACTCATGGAATAGAGAGCTTCTGGAAAAATACTGTGTGGAATACAGTGTTAGCATAATTGGTTTTCATAAAGCCAATGAGAACAGCTCCCCAAGTACAAAACTGAAAGGGTTACCATTACATCTTTACAACAATGTAGCCCTCAAAGACTGTGTGATAAACCCTCAGTCTCCTCTGCTGCGCATTACCAAAGCACCAAGGGTTGAGAAAGGTCCACTGCCTGGTGAAGACTGGACAGTTTTCCAGTTTAACCATTCTACCTATCAACCTGTGCTTTTAACCGAACTGCAGACCTCCAGACCACCCCCTGCAGCATTGCCAAAGGCTGCTCTGTATGCAACTGTCATCCAAGACTTGGGGCTTCATGATGGGATTCAAAGAGTCCTTTTTGGAAACAACCTGACCTTCTGGTTGCACAAACTGATTTTTATTGATGCCATCTCTTTCCTGTCAGGAAAGAAGCTCACACTGTCCTTGGATAGATACATTCTGGTTGACATAGATGACATCTTTGTTGGGAAGGAGGGAACAAGGATGAACAGCAATGATGTGAAGGTAAGGCAAGAACTGAGGGATATCATCCCAGATATATGTATGTGTAAATGGGTATTTAAAACGAAATGAGGCTTGAAAAAGCTGGCAAGCTCCGTTTCCTAGTAAAGGCTGAGTGTGCACAAGTGTAGCTAGCAGAAACCATCACTTGAGATTACTTTAAAAGCTTGTTCACCCACAGACATAGAGAGATGCGTTCATGTATGTATATATGTTGATACATAGAGATGGCTGCATACCAGTAGTGCATATAGTGAATGAACTGGCTGCCAATTGCTTACATAGGTTCTGCTCAAAGGCTTCACCCAGAGCACTTTGGTAACAAAGGAGACTTTTTATAACTCACATAGCAGAGATCTATCTTTAAACTAAATAAAAGGACCTCTGTTTCTAGAGCAAGTTTGCTGCTGCTATCTCTGAATTTTTAGATAACAGCACACATTTTACACTGCATTAAATTGTTTTTCTCTGTGCACTTGCAGACACACACATATATGGTTGTATGTATGTGGCATATATATAGTACCATTTAGACAGAAAAATAGAAGATGGTTGCCTTTTTAAATCTCACATAACTATCACTGTATTTAAAAAGAACAAAAAGAACAAAAGGTAAGAAAGCCTGAAAAAGTTGCAGTTACCTTTTGGTTTATAAGGATTAGCAGGATAATTTTCATTAGCAGACTAGCAGATAAGCATTTAAAGTTACCAGTGACAGTATGGAAGCATAACCTACACTTCAGCAAATGACATAACTATCGGATATGGTGGAAAGACCACAGACTATTCTTTGGGGGCTCTTTTAAACTTATTTTTATAGTCTGTAGTATCCAGGGACACCATTAGATTAGTTCAGAGTAATTTTCAAAGGTGCGTGCAACTTGGAAAGAATAGAAAGAACTCAATAGCATGAGTTACTTCCTTGCAATTTTCCACATGTGGGAATCATCATATTCAGAGAAGCATGCAACACACATTCTCAATCTTTTATTCTAGAGGGGTTTTTTTCCTGTAAATAACTCAGTGCTTTCATGAGCAATAAGCAAGCCTTCTGTTTTTAAAAGCAGATTTCTATTTTGTCTCTGAATGCTTATTTCCATTTCTAAAACTTCTATATTCATCTGCCTCCTTATCCAGATCATTGAGAGAGGTATCAAAATACCCATCAAAAGCAGTAGTCTCATGCACAATTAAAACAATTTTGCACATCAGAACAGTTTGGATAATTCTATTAGCCAAACCAGGCGTATGAATGCTCATCAGGGCTGATTTCTAGTATCAGGCACTCCAAATTCCTGGTGTCTTGAGATCTGAGCACTGTGCACAAGCTCACTGATCAAGAGCTCTTTCCGGAAATATATGGTAAAATGTTCTGAGAAAGGGCTTGTATACAAGAGGAAATTAAATGAGAAGGCAATTGTGAAACAAGTTTTTCATCAATAGCTTTCCGCCTGCACATTTTTTAGAGCATCTTTTTCTGATGTGATTTGCTCCACTAACGACATATATTATTCTACATTGGTTAAAGAGCCCCTATTACTATAAGAAGAGTGTCCACACAAAGTGACTTGGAAGTTCAAATCATACTTTTGGCTGGAATAATCTCACTAAGCAGAAAAAACCCAAAACACCTCCTTTATTATCCAGCAATTGACATTACTAGGCAAACCTTTCCACCTATGCTTGTCAAAGTAGCCATGTTTCATTGCTCGTTATAGGACACATGTCAGAAAACTCCAGATTCAGGGGCTTGAGAAGTAGCCGGATGGCGGAACCGTAGCTGTTAAAAGCATTCAGCTTCACTTTTATACGCCGCACACATTTACCATCTGAAAACCGAGCAGTCCACACTGCTGAACATCTTGAAAATAACAAGAGAAGCAGCTGCTAGGATTCAGACTTTTTTTAAAGGAATGTATGTTTGAGTTAAGGTATGAAGGGAAGCTTTCATTCTTCCCACATTTCTCCAGTGCTAAATTAGCTGCCCACTTCTATTGCAAAACCAGTAATAGCACCACACTCACAGGATAAATCTCCTCTTCACCTCAAACAAGAAATCACGCCACAAACACCGACCACAGGGAGAAATCTTTTGCAGGCACAGGCTCAGAACCAGCCTTCCCACCAAGCACTCTTTTGAGGACAATAAAAAGTTTATCTCCCTTTTAGATGATATTCACACATAAATCCACTCTGCAACTTGACCATCCATTCATATTTTGTCCTTAACATCATGGCTTTCCTTTCAAATCAGTTACCCAGTACAAATTTGTTCCTTGGGGTATTTCACAAACACTTGCTACACAAATCAGTCCATTCTTATAGACTGGACCTTCCCAGAATACATTAACATTCAAAACAGGAAGCTTGCTAATGAACATAACACCAAAATCAGAGTGTGCTTTGGTTGGTTTACAGTAAAGGATAATTACAGCCAGTTAGAGAACAATCTCCCAAGTCACTTGGGGAAGGAGGCAATTAAGAACCAGTGGGCCTGCCTTCACTCCTTAAAGCAGAGCAGCTTCTTTGCTTGAAAGGCAAAAATAGCAAAGGGAGACAATATTTAAGAGGCTGATAGTTGAGTGATGTCAAAGTATTACCATGCATTTTGAAGCAGTGGCTATGGCCAGCTGCTCAGAGGCTTGCGTTTTCATCACAGATGAGAGGTTGTTTCTGATAGACAGAGGCACCATGAGATTTAGGGGCAGGTTTTGCTTGTCCTGTGGGGTACGGTAAGGGTGGAAGTGTGAATGGCTCTGATAGCTAGAAGGATTAGCACAGGCTCTGTATGTTGTTCAACAAGAACACGGCGGAATTTGGACAACATCCTTTCTTTCCAGAACTGAATATTACAGGTATATTTAGCACAAAAAACCAAAACAAAACAAAAACAAAAAAACCCCCCACAGTTCACATTTATAATGTCATGCACCTCAATCACAGAATCACAGAATGTTAGGGA